>NC_058405.1:150018984-150195724 GCF_002201575.2 Neomonachus schauinslandi
TTACAAATTATACTTACCTGATTTCCCCCACCCATCAAGGCAAAATTGAATGCTTACTTTGTACTTCCTAATACTTTTCTTACACTTCTGTCATAGTACTTGCCACGTTGCTGTAGTCTTGGCTCTCCTAGATAGCATCCTTACTTTATTCATCTTTACATTTCCAATGCTTAGCACATAATAGGCTGTATAAGAGATGTACAAAACTTAGTGATGCAACCCAGTGCAGGCTAAAAAGAGTATAGAAAATCTCGTTGGGGAAAGCCCTCTAAAACAATTGAAATGATCATTGATGCCTTAAAGGGTTAGGGAAAGGAAGGTCATAAACAGAAGGCTTATATAGATAAAAAATTAAAGGCACAATAGCAGGATTTATTTACAGGTTGGTGAGTCTAATTAATTAAAAGTTTAAGAATAGATAGTACAAAGCCAAATATAGAGAACTGAATACCAAACTGAGAAGCTGAAATTGTCCTTTGGTATTGGGTAACTGATTTGATTGATCAGTAAACAGTACCTCTTTGCATGTTGCAGGTATTGGCCCTGAATTTAAACTCCACGTGTAAATTTTGGGGAGGTAGTCTCCTCATTTATTGTTTAATTTATATAGATCTCTCTCAACCCTGAAAATTAGGTATTTTCACAGCTCATAGGTAGAAACAGGCACCTGATTCATTCCTTGTTCTTTGTAAACACCCAGTGAATGCGTACCTTCATTGCTTTGGTCGTTCTGTTTTCTTTGCTGGAAAATCCCTTTCTGTTGCCATGTTTTCAACTCCTACCCCATCTTTTAAGTCCAGCTGAAATTCTATGTCTTCTAAAAAAACTTTACCTTATTAGTCCACAGTGAAGTAATTTTTCACAGTGGATCCCATAGTGTCATTCTTGTAATTCCTCATTATGTGCGTCTTCTATTTTCAATTTAGACTGTAAGCAACAACTAACATAAAGCTGTACATGTCATAGATGCCAGTTAAATATGTGGTATTTTTTTTTTTTCATTTTCTTAAAGAATGATTTTTGTGTTCTAAGCAAGTATTTTGTAAGGGTAAAGTAGAGGAAGGAATGGATAAATGAAGGCACAAAATGATGGTAAAAGGCTCTTAAGGGCAGAGATTAGAAAGGAAGTGAGGGGTAATAAAAGGGAAGGAATAGAAAGGTATGTAACAAGGATTTTTTCTTTGGATATACTGATCTTCTATGTATATCTTACTTTAATTTTTTTAAGATTTTATTTATTTGACGGAGAGACACAGCGAGAGAGGGAACACAAGCAGGGGGAGTGGGAGAGGGAGAAGCAGGCTTCCCGCCAAGCAGGAAGTCCGATGTGGGGCTCCATCCCAGGACCCTGGGATCATGACCTGAGCCGAAGGCAGATGCTTAATGACTGAGCCACCTAGGCGCCCCTGTATATCTTATTTTAGTTGCTGAATGTCATAACCATTTTATATTTTTCCCTAGGGAATCTGGATGGCTCACTCAGGTTTATCAGTAGTTGCTAATGTAATGATTTGAGAGTCTCCTATAATCTATTTTTTTTGTCATTAAAACTTAAATACTCCTGAAGGATTTTTTAGTTACTATATGCTTAAAACTATAGTTTTTACCTTTTGAATTTTAATAGCAAAATACATTACTGTGAAGTGTCGCCACAAAGCCGTATTAAATTTGGAGAGAGAAAAGGGGGTAATATCAAGAAAGATCTTTGGAGTAATTTCTTCCTCTTGAAAGTTTGGGGAGAATCTTGTCATTTATTTGTTTACCAGAGAGTTGAAGCTAACTCATTCTCAGATCAGAGTCTGAGCTTTTAAATGCTGAGATAGGTAGTACATTCTTTTTATCAATTTTGACCTATTTATTTTGTGAGCACATTTTTTAGAGATGACTTAAATCTCTCTTCTATGGATAAAAATTAGTCTCATCCAAAAGCAAGTAAATATTTACCTTTTTTTTTTTTTGCTAGCTTTGACAATAACATGGTCATTTAAATTTTTGTGCTCTGTACCATAAGCTAAAGAAGTGTATATTTTATGTTATTTACTTAGCTTTTAGGCAAAGCAAATACCATTTACTGGTGTGGTAAATATATAGAAAGCTTATTCTGCAGTTTTTTAGTGACAAACTGCCACTATCTGAAGTTTATTTGACAAACCATTTTCTGTAAATAATTGGTCTGTTATTTTCCACTGCTGTTTTGATGGCTAGTTCAATTTTTCTTTAAATATTAAGTCTTTGGTATTGTTGAATGCTGTTAATGGTTTGATTCAGGGTAAGACCTAGAAAAATTATACCTTATGAAAATAATAACTAGCTAGTAAGTTTGAGAGCCAGTATACTGTAGTGGTGAATAATTTGGGCTCTGGATTTGGAGAAATAGGTTCTAAATACATTTTTGCCACTGTGCAGTTTTGGGAAGCTTCTTGACCTATCTGAACTCCTGTTTCATTATATATATAGAAATTCATATTTCCAGGATATGTCATTAAATTATGGTAATCCTATTTGTTAGTTTTTAAAAACTTTGGCATGAAATTGATACATTTTAAGGTTGACTTTAAAATCTAAAAGTTGGTGTAACAGCTTTGAAAGCAAGTTTAAATGATATTAATACCAACATTAATGTTTCTTTTAGGAGAAATTTTATATGTGCATGTATAACTGTCCATGTTCTGTGAACCAACTCTGTATTCTGTTGTCTTTTAAGATAGAAATATATGGGCCACTAATAATAGGGAAGTAATTATATTAGGAAATAATTAAGTACATATAGTCTTACTGAAGTATGGAACTATTAAGTAATCTTTGGGTAATCCAGGAAATATTTAGATACCTAGAAAGCTCTTTTTAACAGTATACAAACAATTTTAAACAGACTTGAGTTCTGTGACAGTTTATTTTACAAAAGTAATGTATACAGTTTTCCCATGAAACTTGCCATTATACTATGGCTAGTCCAGCATTGTTCTGGATTAAGTTCTTTTTTTTTTTTTAAGATTTTATTTTTATTTATTTGAGAGAGAGACTGAGATAGAGCATGAGAGGGGGGAGGGTCAGAGGGAGAAGCAGACTCCCTGCTGAGCAGGGAGCCCGATGTGGGACTCGATCCCAGGACTCCAGGATCATGACCTGAGCCGAAGGCAGTCGCTTAACCAACTGAGCCACCCAGGCACCCTGTTCTGGATTAAGTTCTAAAATTAAGAAAATGAGTATTCCATCCTTCCTTTTTCTTTACTTTTCTCTCTTTCTTGAAATACAGATAAAGTCTTTTCCAGAATATTTTATACACCCCCCACACACATGTATGTATTTCTCCCTCCCGTTTTAATAGGTGGGGAGATCTGTTTTACCTTGGATCTGTAATTCTTGTAACATCACTGTAATATAGTCATTGATGTTCAGAATACTGAAATGTGTTATAGTTTCAGAGCTAAAAATAAAAGACATAATAAGTTCATTATAGTTTGTTTACTTGAAAACTTTTCAGTGGATAGGATAGGAAAAAATTCCTTTTTTGTTTAAATGTTTGGTTAATTATAGCATCTTATACTAGTTAATTAGTTAATTAAGATTTTAATGTTTTTCTTATGGTAAAAATTTTACTCTAACAGTCTTCTTTGTGATTTGTGGCATTTGGTCTATATATATGTAAGCCTAGAGCACTTTAGAAATATTAACTGCAATTACCATCAATGGAGTACTTAACTCTCTGCCAGTCATCATTCTAAATGTATTGAATGTTTCCAGTCAACTGATCCTCACAACAAACAGCCCAGTGAGGTAGGCACTATTATCTCCTCTCAGATGAGGAAACTGAACCATGGAAAGGTTCTTTAGCTTATCCAAGGTGACTCAGCTAGTAAGTATTATAGCTAGGATTCAAAACTGGTATACTAATCTTTATTGTCTGGTATGTAATTGCTGTCTCCCCCAGATTTTACAATCAGGTTAACTATTTTAATAATATATAAATATAGTCATCATATTAAAAAAAACAAAAAACAAAGTATTGACTCTTACCTGAACATTTGCTGAGCTCTTTAATTAGTATTGGGTGTTGTATTAGGCTGTAGAAGAGGGTATCACCGTAATAGATGACTAAGTATTAGTACCACTAGAAATGGTAATCAAGATTTTAAAACCTGGGATTAAAAAAATATATTCATTAATAAGTCATTTTCTACTTTTTCGGTGTGATTTTAGTTATAACTGGTTTGATTTTGGTAAATTAGCATTTATCATGACAGTAATCTTGATGAGTAGATCAGCTCAGCTGTAGTCTGATTCAATGATTATTTAGTAATGGATATACCTAAAATCCATTAGAATGTTTCACAAGGATTAATTTTGTTTTCTTTTTTCCCCTTTAGTAAAATAAAACAGGGTCTGTTACCCAGCTTGGAAGATTTGCTGTTCTATACAATTGCAGAAGGACAAGAGAAAATACCTGTTCATAAATTTATTACAGTACGTTTTTATATTTTTCTATCTTAAACTTTTTAAAAATCAGTAATCCTGAATCAATAATACAGTAATATTGAAATGTAGTCTTAAAGGTCATCTGACGCTGTTTCTCTTATTATGTTTTCAAATTTTCATCATGCTCATTTCAAGGTAATCAGTGAAAGAAAATGAAAGAAACAATGAGAAACTTGTCCAGAAAGTGGGTAATAGTGATACTAAAATGCCCATATACATATTCAGGTCCTGGGTAGAAGTTTTTATATACAGGAATAAAAACTTGTAGTTGGAATAAGCATATACATTATTTGCATTATGTATTTACAAACTCTTATTTTTTTAAAAACAGGCACTCAAATCTACAGGATTGCGAACGTCTGATCCCAGGTTGAAAGAGTGTATGGATATGTTAAGATTAACTCTTCAAACAACATCAGATGGTGTCATGCTAGACAAAGATCTTTTTAAAAAGTAAAAATTTCTGCCAAACCTTTAATGGTGATTTGCTATGCTATATGGTGATTTTTCTTTTAAAACAAAATTGCATCTTTGAAGGCCAGTGCTTCCTGTGTAACTGAAAAAAAAGGGGGAATTTATAAACATCAATTGTTTGAAGAACGTGGTGCACATAAAGTTCTATAACACACAGGGGCTAAGAGTAGACTTTCTTTGAAACTGCTCTAAGGAAATGTAGGCATGGATGTTTCCAATTTACAGTATCTTGAAATTGCAGTGTGTTTGAATAGAGCACACTGTCTTGTCACAGCTTAAATTGATCTCTAATTCATCTGCATGTCTTACAGGGTTTTTCCATATGGTCTTTGTTTCTTTACTACAAGGTGATTTAGATGGCATCATAAAATGAGAAGGCTTCAGAAAGCATGTATTCCTTAGATTTACATATCTCCATTGTCTGCTTCTCTCTTCAGACATATTAATACATAGGCTTTTGACTACTTCTATTTCCCTCAGAATAAAAACTGAAGACACTTTAGAGATTAATGCCTTGATTTGGTTGAATGAGCATACTTACTTTGATTTTCCTATATTTGCCTATTTGTTTAGTATTTATCTTCATTAATGTGTTCCTACTTGTCTGATTTCTTAATGGTTTAAAAGATAGCATGTTTATAATGGATCCCAAAGAGGTAAATGGTATTTTAAACTACTAAGAGTTAGGTAAAAAACAGTATAAAACTGTAAACACTACTGTAAGACATTGGCTTTTTCTAGACCATAGGGTAAGTTGAGATAGATTCAAAGAATTCTAGCATCTCCCTTGAAAATTTATTTTTATGTATGTATGTATTTTTATTTATTTTTTCTTTTATTTTCTTTTGGGGACTGGATGATTTGTCCTAGGTAACTCCTGGGAATATCCTAGAGTATTAAGTCATTTGAAGGTGTGTTTAACTGAGGTCCTTCAGAGTTTCCTGGCATGCTGTGAAGCACTGCTGACAGTTTTAGATTCTTGTCTTTTTACCACAAGGTTCTTGATTCTGTTAACTCAGATGTTAGAATTGGTGTTAGGAATTTTGAATCCTCAAAATATGTTTCTTTGTGGAGGGGAGGAAATAATTTCTTGTTAGCTGTGCCTTTGCAATAAGGATTATTTTTAGTATTCATGAACTGTCGGAGCAAAGTACTCTTGATTATGGTGCCTTCTGAAGAGTTATTTTGATGTATCTGAGAATGAAGTTGTCAAAGAGATGGTAGGTAGATGTGTTGATAATAGGTATGAGGAATTGCTTTGGAATTTTAAATGAAAGTATTTTATACCTTTTTAGTCTGTTTAAAATTTTTTTGTGCTTTATAAACATGTTGCTGTGTTTAAATATGAAATTAAAAGTAACTTAAATATACTGATTATGAAGCCAGGAAACATAATCATACAATTTTCTGCCTATAATTATATAAAATAATAGCAATTACCGTATTTTAAACACTAATCCAATTTTTTTAAAAAATTGATGATTGTAATATAGGCAGTTCCCAACTTGACAAATGCTTAGTGTTTTGTATGAGCAGGCAATGGAAAAGTCTCCATCTATACGCATAATGATTTCTCTTTTCATCTCTAGAATGAAGTAATTCAGAACCTTTGACTATTAGCCTTTTGGGGTCACCTAGAAAGGTGATTGCTCCAGAGAATTTTTTCCAAATAAGAAGTTTTCTAGTTTAGTGTTGCCTTAAATAAATTATCTCCTCTCCATGCAGGTGGGAAGATGTTACAGTGGAATTCCATTTTCTCAGAGAAATAATTTATAAAGGTGGATGGGTTTGGTTGAAGTCAGTGTGTTGATTTTACCTAAAAAACATTGTTGGTTAGTATATTTAGCATTTGAGGGTAATCTGAGAAACAACTATTACATATGATTTGTTTTTTAAGGGAAAGTGTGTTCTAAGCGTACTCTTTGGAGCATAATCTATTTGAAAGTTGGAGACTGCCTGTACCCATCTAGATAATTAATTGTTTTTAATGCTAATAATCCTTTAACTGATAGAAGTAGAAAATTATGTTGAAAATGAATGCCTTATTTATGCATTTTTAACCATACAGATATTAGAGCTATTTTTATGTGTGATCATAATTTTTTGGTCTTCTCTGTTTTGGAGGGAAATGAATGGTAGTCTTTGCATTTGTATATTGATTTTTTTTTAATTCATATCCATTATATTATCTCACTGATGAAAAATTGTGAGATACTTTCTAAAGCATGTGCATTATAGTTGTTAATCATAAATATTTAAGAAGAAAGATTATTATTCCCGGTTTACAGATGAGGAAACTAAACAAAGCATGAGAAAGATATGACTTGCTGAAAAGTATGAACCCTTCCTTCTCAGAATTCATTTTTATATAGGACTTCTAATTTTCTAGTTCCTTTCATGATATCTGTATTCAAATAACTCCCAATGAAAACATTTACTACCTGTAATTTTCATCAGTTTGCAGTAGACACTTTTTTGAGTGGTAAGATTGCTTGTGTTGGCCACAGTAATTCACCAGTGAAGTCAGTTACCACAACTTTACCAGCACCTTCTAGTAGAGGAGAAAACAACAAACCAGTTTCACTGACTGTACAGTTTGTTAATTATAAAGCTTCCTTTTAAAAGTGCTGATTAATTTTAAATAGTTAAATAGTAGGTTAATAATTTAAGTTTGGCAGTCCTCATATTTTTTCATGTATAACTTTTTGAAAAATTAGGATTTAGTTTTGATACAGATACAGTGATTTAAGATCAGGAATTGTCTTAACTTTTTCCTGCTGAGAAATGTTTTCTTTAGTATAATTTCTTTACAACTCTCATATGTGCAAATTGAATTGCTATTTAAAACGTTAAATATTAAATCAGTGGCATGCTTAATAATTTTTAGATTAACATTGAAACTATGAGAAAATAATTTATCAAAGTTTATTGAAGTAAATGTTATCTCTGAGATGTCAATTATTTCTATGTCTGTTGGTTAATAATGGAAATTAGGACTATAATTTTTCATGTTGTAATTGGGGCACATCTTTATCATTGGAAATAACCTATATTATTTTAAATCAATATTTTAATTTTATACTGACCAAATGAGTATATTCTCTGAATTTTTAATTAATAGTTAAAAGTGAAATCTGACTTAATTTTAATTCGATGTTTCATTTAGATCAATTTTAATTAAAATGCTGAGATATAAAAACTAAAAAAGAAATACTGAGTGTTTAGTTCTTCATTTCTCTATAGTTAATGAAAGTTATTTACTTATAGGTACAGTTTTCTTACCTGTAAAGTAAGGAAATCATCTTTTTCAAAATGTTCCTTACCTATAAAGTAAGGAAATCATCTTTCTCAAAATCATCTTAAAATTTTCATGGTTGAACAGATGAATAGTATTTGAAACTTACTTTTTATTAAAAAAAAAAAATGCTAATTTGGATTTTTTTTTTCCTTCCCAAAGAAGGTAATATAGTACCACATGTTTTACCTGTGAGGAATCCAGTTACGTAACTTTCCATAGTTAGTGGCTTGACTTTCTCTTACTGAGTTACTGAGACTCTTAAGAAGATGAGCTTAGAAGATGGTTCACTGTAACCTATTTAAAAAGCTCTTCTTTAAGGTTACATTAATATATTGATTTTCTGGCTTAAGTCCTTTTTAGAACAAAGCAGAATATTGGTTCAAATCGTTAGATTTCATGCTCTCCCATCCACATGGCTTACCATTATCTTTTAAAATAGTTTTTAACAATGAGACCTTTTTATTCTGTAATGTATTACATATCTTATAGTGAATAGAATAATATGATTTCATATTTTTGGTGATTCATATAATGTAAAGTTAATTACTCTAAATTTTTTTAAAACTATACATTATTGTTACAAGCATTTTAATAAGTATTTTATTCTAATCTGACTAAATAAAGTTGATTTTATTTCTATTTGTTAGCTTGGAAATACAGATTTTTCAAACTGTAATTTAGCAAAAATATGTTAAAATATAAAGTTTAGTTTTTTTATGAAATACTACTAATAGTTATATAGGAACTAAGGGATATGTCTGAAGTTACTTAATGGATCAATAAATAGGATCTCAGCTATGACATATTAAAATCCAATTTTTGTTAACCAAATGTCATGCTGACATATATTCTTAACCTTGGTGGGCTTAAGAAACTTGTCTTTAGATGCTCTTGATATTTAACCTGGTAGAATGCTCTGCTATTTTATCTTTGACACAATTTTTAGGCAATCTCATTTATTTCTTTAACTTGTTCAACAGCTTACAAGAAACTGCATGAAAGACTGCTTGAAGGAAAGAAAATAATACAGAAAGTATAATTTATAGATTCTAGTTTATTGTATAAAATGATGAATTTCTCTATTGTTTAAATATTCTCCTAATTAATATTGTTATTACCAAGTACTAATATTTGAAAGGCACCCAGTAAATTAATTTTTTTTTCACATTCCACAGATGTGTTCAGAGCAACATTGTTTTGTTGACACAAGCCTTTAGAAGAAAGTTTGTCATTCCTGACTTTATGTCTTTTACCTCTCACATTGATGAGTTATTTGAAAGTGCTAAAAAGCAGTCTGGAGGAAAGGTAACATTTTTGATGTGAATATTTTCCTAAACCAATCACTTAATTCAGCTCAAGTTGAGGTATAGAAATTCAAGTTGTGGAGTTTTCTTGTGCCTTGCTAGTTAAGAAATTTAAGCTAAGTGAAGGTACTGGATTAAATGCTTTTAAAATATTTTAAATATTCAATTTTGTTATTTGGGCTACAAAGAAATATTAAGTTTAAGAGTTCTTTGTTATTTTCAGATGATGGAAATGGCTTTTAACTCATTAAAAAAAACAGTAACTTTATTAAGAATTTCTGTAAATGTAATATCCTTGAACATTAAATTTTAAAAATTCTCTAAATAAAATAACAAGGGCTGTTTTATTTTTTCTCTGTATTGAAAGTTTTTAGAAATGAAACCCTGCTACCATGACTTTGATTGAAGAAGTTCTATTTCTTTACCTTTTTTTTATTTTATTATATTATGTTAATCACCATTCATTACATCATTAGTTTTTGATGTAGTGTTCCATGATTCATTGTTTGCATATAACACCCAGTGCTCCATTCAATATTTGCCCTCTTTTACGCATCACCAGGCTAACCCATCCCCTCACCGCCCTCCCCTCTAGAACCCTCAATTTGTTTCTTAGAGTCCATAGTCTCTCATGGTTCGTCTCCCCCACCGATTTCCCCCCTTCATTTCTCCCTTCCTACTTTCTTCTTTTTTTTTTTTTTTTTTAACATATAATGTATTATTTGTTTCAGGGGTACAGGTCTGTGATTCAACAGTCTTACACAGTTCACAGTGCTCACCATAGCACGTACCCTCCCCAATGTAAAAATCAAGTCTTAGTTCCTCTTTTAGACTGTGCTTTTCTAGGAATTGAGAATGCATTGGAAAACATACGGGATGAGGAAGACTGAGAAAAGCCAGTTAGATCTTACCTGTAATCCTCAAATCTCTTCTGCCCTTAGTTTTTATGAATATTATAAAAGATAGACCACAAAACCATTGAGAGCTATAAAATAATTTTTCATTAGTGGAAGCTAAATTAAGATAAATTTTTTGATAGAAGAAATATTATTTGCTTGTATTCTGTTAATTTTTTCCCAATATTTTGTATAGGTTGCAGATTATATTCCTCAGCTAGCCAAGTTCAGTCCTGATTTGTGGGGTGTGTCTGTGTGTACAGTAGATGGACAGAGGTGAGTTTATTTAATATTCATGAAAACCAACTGTAAGCTTTCAATTTTACGTAACAGCATGAGGTAGAGAGGAGCATTTTCTGTGATGGAAATTAGCCATAACATGATAGGAATTCAAGAAGGAAAATAAGTTTAGATTTTAATTTAATTTTTAAAAACTCAACTGAAGTAGTCTTAACACTAAATTTCATGAGGCATTTCATCTCATTCACAGTTGTAGTCTTGTTATTTGAGTATTTATTTTTCAAGTACCTGCAATTACAGTTTTTCTTAGGAGAAGCAGACTTGTCAAAACATGAAATTATTCACTAATGAACTGACCACTAATCAAATTGGTTCCCATTTCTTAGTTTAACATTAACAGCCTCTCACTGTCATTGTTGCTTATGCTCATGATATGAGTGGTGTGATAGTTAAGACAGTACAGTATGATAATAGTCTTTCCGTCTGTCATTTGCAAACTTGCAGGATCTCATAAGTCCATGAAAGTGATCTTTGGGAAGTGCTCAAGCTATAGGCAGAGCCATTGACAAATGACGTTCTAGCAGAATTATAAAAAGGATAATGATGTGAAGGCACTTCAAAGAGAATGATTTGGTTTTAAAAACAATAAATTATGTGAGGCCCTTGAAAAATTGATAAAGTTCTGGAATATTTTTTCAAGAATGACTTTTTATTATGCTGTGAGCCAGATATAAGGATTTATTAATCATGTTATAATTTGGTTTTGTCAAGTCAGAAAAACTATGCCAAAAAAGAAAAATCAATTTTTTTAATTCATTTGAAGGCTTAGCTCAGAGTTATAATCTTTGTGTTCCTTTGTTTTTTACTAAAGTATTTCTTTTTAAATTAAAATGTAACTTACATAAAGTATGGTGTACAACTCCTAAGTGTATACAGCTTTATGAATTTATACCAGTGATTAATTTTATCCTAAATTTTGTTAAAACTGCAAGTCATTTAGCCTCATAATTTTCAGTCTTAAATACCTTCTTTCTAAGTGATCTTTTTATTTTTTACCAATAATCTTCCTCAAGTATTTACAGTAAAAAGACATATGGTTTAGCCCATTCATTCTTAAGGTATCTGAGGTCCAAAATTCCTCTAATACTGGCAGAGGTAAAACAAATCCCTGGGTCTCTTAACTTCTAGTTTGTTGTTCTCTCCATTATGACAGGCTTTTGTTCTCATCTGGGCCTGTAAAATGTACTAACCATTAATTGTGTGTTGAATTAAATGTTGGGTGCTCTAAAAGGATACAAATACATGAGAAGATGTGGCTTTATTCTTACGGACCAAATTCTAGTATGGAGTGATAGCTCTGTTTTTGTATTTGGAGGAAATGGTTTATCCTGTAATGGAAATTTTTATATTTGGAGGAAATGATTATAATGCAAGGCTTGCACATGATTTTTCTCTTAAACATTCTCTGTGTGTGGTGATGATTCTTTTAGGTTAGTTGTCTCATCTAGAGAATTTTAAAAGTTGACTTTGGATTAGAACATATGTATTTTTAAATAAAGGTAATAAGACAGGCTCTTGTCAGGTTTTAGAATCATTGTCAAGTTGAGGTTATAGTCTGAATTAGAAATTATTCATAAACATGATAGGAAGAATATTATATATTTTTACTATCTATACGTATGTATTATAGTCCATAATATAGTTGGAAGTAAGGTGGTCGGCTCTCTGATGTTTCCTTGCCCTTTGATGTCTCCTCTAACCCCGTTTTGCCCAGGGGTGGTTGTTAATATTACCCAGTTGCACTATGAATGAGTTTCACTCTGAATGAATGAGTGACTGCTCTGTGTTGGGGCATAGTTCAGGGCACCTGGGATACCGTTGAATAAAATAAAAATCTCTGCCCTTGTGAAGCTTACATTATGATGGGGTCAGTCACAGTTTTTCCATTTTTAAACCTATTTTGTAGTTCATGTACATCCCAGTTTGGAAACATATAAAGCTTTCTTTTTGTTCTATTGTTTAGATACATGGTAATAATGATGCCATTAATGCCAGCTCTAATACAGTTTATGAAACTGGGTGCTGTTTATCTTAACAGGGCTGGAATTGTGAGTAGATATGGTTCAGAGGATGAGGCATTTATAGTCAAGGTCTCAGAGAATGGTATTGAATCCCAAACTGAGCTCTGTTTAAAAACTAACCACCACGGTATAGCCATGATTAAACCTATGAGTGAAAAAGTGGTGACTGATTTCTAAAAGGGCTAGTTCATTTTAATGCTTGAATACAGGTAGGAGTAAGGAGGGCCATACCCTCTTGGCCTCAGAGGAAAATTTTCACATTACTTATTTATTATCTAATTCTGAACCATATTATTACCTGCATACTTTTAAGCTTTTGCCTTATTTGCAGTATTCTTCTTAAAATTTATATTTATTCTTTAATATCCAAGTAAACTTGTGGTTGAATTATGGGAAAACCTTTGTAAATTAGAATTAACATGTAAAAATAACTCCAATTATTCAAACATTTTTTTCCAGTTGATTTTAATTATTTTTTAAATCTACTTTTAAATAGGCATTCTATTGGAGATACCAAAGTTCCATTTTGTCTTCAGTCCTGTGTAAAACCTTTGAAATATGCCATTGCTGTTAATGATCTTGGAACAGAATATGTGCATCGATATGTTGGGAAAGAGCCAAGTGGATTAAGATTCAACAAACTGTTTTTAAATGAAGATGGTAAGAATTACATAAAAGTTAGAAAAAGAAATACCCCATTTTCCTATTTAAATCTAACGCCTGGGTGGCTCAGTCGGTTGAGCATCTGCCTTCGGCTCAGGTCATGATCCCGGGGTCCTGGGATCAAGCCCTGCATCAGGCTCCCTGCCTACCGCTCCCCCTGCTTGTGCTCTCTCTCTCTCTGACAAATAAATAAAATCTTAAAAAAAATAAATCTAAGAAGTTATTTTTTAATATTTTTTAAGAAAATTAAAAACATTCATACTTTTTTTTCATTTCTCATGGAGTTTCTGTTAAACCCACAGACATAGTTTGTTTAATCACCTACTTAAAAATTTTTTTTTTTTAGGCCTCTCATACCATTGGAAAATGGACTAGGGAGAAGATGGGGCAGGGAGTAAGATTTTCTTTTCACTTCCTAAACACATATAGGAGAATATCTTGTAGTAAAATCTCACAGTGTCTGGGATTTGCTGTAAAATAATTAAGTGAGTATAGCTGGGAGTGCTGGGTGTGATTATTACTACATGTTAGTAATTATTGAGGCTAACTTAGATAGCTACATGGGTGTTTATTCTTTCTACTTTTGTATTTTATATATATTTGAAAACTTCCAACACAACAAGTTTTTATGGTGGCTGTGGTTGAAATAATGAGTATTTTTGCTTTTTCTTTTTCATAACATTTAATATTTGAAAGAAACATCTTGTATTAAATAGTTGGCTGGCTAACAAGTATTACTGCTTAATAGGAATTCAAAAGCAAAGGGGGAGGACAAAGGTAGTTAGTACTTTTGATCTGATAGAGGTTTTATTTTATTTATTTATTTTTAAAGATTTTATTTATTGAGAGAGAGAGGGAGAGCATGAGTAGGGGGAGGGGCAGAGGGAGAGGGAGAAGCAAACTCCCCACTGAGCAGGGAGCCCCATTCAGGACTTGATCCCAGGACCTGAGATCATGACCTGAGCTGAAGGCAGATGCTTAACCAACTGAGCCACTCAGGCACTCCTGATAGAGGTGGTTTTTTGTTTGTTTTCTGTGATAGAGGTTTTAAATCTAAACACCAACCTATGTATTGGTTTCTATATTTCAGTTTTTCCTACATATGCTATCTTTCTCATTTTGTGATGAGTTAAGATAGAATCAAAGAAAGAAGGAGTGAAGGAATTTAGTGGTTGCAATAATGGTTGTGAGAAATATACTTTTGCATTTTTTGTTTGTGCTGGATGAAAAATGAAATGTGCCTTATTATTGTTTTATTTAATTTTTTAAATGAAGTTATAAGAATGGTATTTTCTTGGGGCACCTGGGTGTGGCTCAGTTGGTTAAGCATCCAACTCTTGATTGCAGTTCAAGTCATGATCTCAGGGTCCTGGGATTGAGCCCCTCATGGGGCTCCAAGCTCAGCAGGGAGTCTGCTTGAGATTCTCTCTCTGCTTGTCCCTCTGCCCCTCCCCACTGCGCCCTCTTTATTTCTCTAAAATAAATAAATCTTAAAAAAAAAAAGAATGGTATTTTCTTGTGCTTCTCTATTTGTTTTGAGAGCAGTTCCAAACACTGAGGTGTTGGCTTTTGAGCCAAAGGCAGAGAGAGCAGTTGCTTGCATCTGAAAGTTGCACTGTCATGCCATGAAATGCTTTGGTGTTCTTTGAAAGATCTTCTTGAATGCAGCTGATGTATTTGCAGAATATTTATGATTTAGAAAATATTAAATGCACACATTTATGTGGTACCATTTGGAATACACACATTAGCTGCCTTGTAAAGGCCCTAGAGCCTAAACATGATGTCAAAAAACCACAAAAGGACAGACTCATAAACATCTGCACAAACACAAATATAAACTAATTTAGCACAGCTTGATTTCCGTGTTGTTTTCTGTCTGTATCTTATTTTTTTCAGGTGAATAATACTGGAAATTTTTTGTTAGCTCCCTTTTGCCATGTAGTACTTTTCTTTGACAGTAATTGCCCTCATTTTGTGTGATCTCAGAGAAGGCAAACTTCTCTTAGTGAGATTTGGAATAGGTGAACTCTTGATTGTAAATACTCTGATACTATACTCCAAATGTTAAAATTTAGTATAATATCAGAGTATTTACAGTTTGGAACTAATCATCATTATGGGTAACCCAAAATGTACAGTGTTTAAACCATAGCTACTAAATCACATTGTTGATCTTATATTGAGGGGAAACTGGTAAACTGTCAATTACCTAATTTTTTGTCTTTATTTTTTAAAATAAAGAAAAATTTAACAATGTTATTGGGAGATACTTCACATGCCACATAATTCACTCATTTAGAGTGTGTGGGGGGAGGGTGGGTAGAAGGAGAGAAAAGAATCTTAAGCACGCAGGGCTGGATCTCAGGACCCTGAGATCATGACCTGAGCTGAAAGAGTCGGATGCTTAACTGACTGAACCACCCAGGCACCCCCAGAACAGGCAAATCTATAGAGACAAAGTAGATTACTAGTTGCCAGGGGTAGGAGAGAAATGGATACTCACTGCTAATGGGTACAGGGTATCTTTTTGGGGTGACAAAAATATCCCAAAATGGATTGTGGTAATGGTTGCACAACTCTATGAATATACTAAAAGCCAATGAACTCTCCTCCAAACAAAACTGAAAAGCTAAGAAATCGCTTAGTTTATAATAAGGACAAGCCTGGCGTTACAACATCATTTTTGACACTTCTTAAATATGTTTTTACAGGAAAAAACTCTCTATTACATTCTGAGGCATGACATTTTAGGAGAAAAAGACATGAAATTATCTTTCATGAAGGCTTTTTTTGGAAGGTCAATGGTAAATGTATTTTATCTTAGCCAGGAGCCATGATTTCACAGATATCAGTGTAATCAGTTGATATTTGAAATTCTATTTGTTGTAAGAATTAAGAGATAGGATTTTGGATGAACTTAAATTATAAATAATTTTTTAAATCTTTATTGTCAGGAAATATAGAAAGAATACAGAATATAATTTAAATCCCCTGTAATATTTTTATCATAGGTATATCCCTTTATAATGTTTTTCTTTTTCTACATGTGTATGTGTATATTCATAAAAACAAAAATAAAGCACTTTTAAAAAAAGATTTTATTTATTTGACAGAACACAAGTAGGCAGAGCAGTAGGCAGAGGGAGAAGGAGAAGCAGGCTCCCCACTGAGCAGAGAGCCTGATGCAGGGCTTGATCCCAGGACCCCGGGATCATGACCTGAGCCAAAGGCAGACACTTAACCAACTGAGCCACCCAGGTGCCCCCAAAATAAAGCACTTTAAAAAGCAAGAGTGGTTTCATACTAGATGTGCTTTTTTCAAGGTTATTTTTTAATAGTGTGCCATGTACATTTAAGCATTTCATGTGTTTTAATTCATTCAAGAATTATGACTCACTGAGGTGTTGATGCTATTTATTACTCCCAATATACAGTGGGAAAATTGAGGCATAGTGAAGTTCAGTTACTTGCCCAAGGTCAAATAGCTAGTAAATGGTAGTTAGGAAATTTCGATGTACTTTAATACTACTATTCACTGTCTTTTGATACATGAATCTTTGTTTCCCTATATAGTTACTACAGACGTATATTATTGGTTTGATAAGTAAATGACTTAAATGCATTCTTTCACCCTCTTTTCCCCCTGCCATAAAAGAACTGTAACAATATCTTACATAAAGAAAATAGATGTATGTTCACGGGAAATACCTATGCATCATAGAAAATGATATCAAGTATTTGAAATAATGCTATCGTTTTATATTTTATAGATAAGCCACACAATCCTATGGTAAATGCTGGAGCAATTGTTGTGACTTCATTAATAAAGGTAAAATGTTGACAATTCCTTTTAACCTAGTAAGTTTTTAAAAATAACTAAGGCATAAAGATGAATCTTGGATTAATTATGTAGAATTATGAAAAGTTTTGGTGTTAAAAAAATTAATCTTATGGTATAAAGCTAAAATTCTTATTTAAAAATAAATAATGTAATTTCAAGGACGAAATTAAAAACAGATGACTCATTGTAAGAGTTACTCAGTCACTCTTGACCTGAAGATCTGGCAAAAATTCAAAAAGAAGTCTCTGCTGAACAATAGGCACAGAGGTTTTTCTTCCTAAAGTTTTGATATTTTTTTCTTCCTTTTCCTTTTGGCTCTTCGAAAATGAACAGATGTAAACACAATTAAAAGCATTTTACTGTTAACTGTCATCAGCATATGTAGGAACAAATGTTCTGGTACTTTGTGTTAAGACAAAGTACATTTACCCTTGAACATTCTGAAGTCCTTTCTACTCTCAGGAGCTACATTCACAATTTTCATTTGAACTTCTTTCATTTGTTTTGCTTATTATCATAACTAAGACTTATTCCAATTATTAAGTTTTATTATTTTTCCTATGCTTTGTTTTACATTGTATGTTTTGATTTCGATTGTTTTAGTGTCTGGTTTGCCTTAATAATTGGAAGCTCTAATGTTGTTTGGAATAAGTATTTGAAAATGATATGAGTGTGTGATACTGTTTAGATTTTTAATTTCTAATTATAAATTTCATTTATATTCAAATAAATCTCATTCATGTTTGGAACATTTATATACTTTCTTCAGTAAATCCGTGCTTATCTTTTCCAAGCATAAAAAAACATAACTACATGGCTTTGTAGATGCATTAGTGAGGACAGGATACCCTGGTTACACAAAGAATGTTTGGATATAAATTATGCCTTTGGCCCAATTAATAAAAACTTAACCTAATTTGTATACTACAAATTCTCTTTCATGAATTTTACATGTTCATGAGAAAAGGCTTTAAAATAGAAGACTACTCTGATAAGAATTCTGTATGTTTAGTTGTTATTTTAGCGTAAATACTTCGTAAGCATTGGCCCACTTAATCTTTTTAACTCTAGTGAGGTAGGTATTATAGCCAAGTATTATTCTTTAATGTAACTAATTTTAATAGACTGTGGAAATTTTTATTTGCCCATTATAGCATCTAGCTATTCATGACTGTTTTACATAAGGTAAAAGTTGTCAGTTTGAGGTGAGAGAATATTTGTTGTAGAAAATTATAATACAAATCTGTGCTAGGCACAGTCCTTCCTTCAGGTAGCTTGCTTACCTTGTAGTGTGAGGTGGACACAAGTATGAATGGGTCCTTATGGTGAAATTCAGTAAACATTGTGATGAGAGAAAAGTCTCTTTAATAATTGTTTAGATTTGAACAAGTAACAAATTAGAGGTAAGGAAAGTTATAATAATATAACCTATGTATTAGTGCTTGATGAGAAAAGCACTAGAATGGTTCCAAAGCTTTTTTGGGTCTTCCCAGAAAAATGTTCACATACGGTGATTATAAAACTTTAAGGAGTTTACAGACCCTTTGAAAGCTGATCTGTGAATCCAAGTTGAAGAATTCTTACATTGGAGAAAGAGTAACATAGCACACCAATAGTATTTTCAGGAAAGGGCATACGTAAATGATAAAAAGAAGCCTTCCTTAACTGCATGCACTTAAACATCTTTTGTTTAATGATTCATGGGTTTCATATACTATGCTGAAATGCTGCATGTGAGAAATGCATGTCTGGTCATATCACACCATCACTTCATCAGTTTCATTTCTCATGTTCAGTCATGAGCCATAAAAGTCACATTATATGAAACAGTGAAAAAAACACGTATACACAACATAAGTGTGGTTCAGTGTCCAACAGTGCAAAAATTTAACTGAGTCATCTTGTATTTATAAATTTGATCAGTGATTTTAAATATATAAACATTTTTAATTTACTGGCAAAGTTGAAAATGAGGCTTTGGGATATAGTTCATATTTAAGGTCACTTTCTTGGCATTTTTGTTTTGTTTTTAGAAGTGTTTCACAAATTTCTTTCTTTTTCTTTAATGAAGTTCATCTAAGTCTTGGAGGGGTAGGTAATGTAATACTTCTTTAGACTTTTTTTTTTTTAAAGAATTCAGAACTCCTCTAAAAATCTGTATGTTATCTGTGAAGGTTGTATGATCACATATTTATGAATTAGTAATTGAAATTGAGGTAACAAAACTATTGCCAGAAGGGTCTTCAGGTCCAGCCTTCTTACTTTATATAGATGAGGTGAAGAAACTGAGACTAGACAGGGACTGACAGCAGTAGAGTCGGGCTTGAGCTAAATCTGATGTGTTTGCTCTTCATTAGAATTCATTCTGCCATATTTAATGTAGGTGTTTGCTGTTTCTCTTGATGACATCTTTGTCTTTACCTAGCATAGTTATATTGTCCAAAAAGCAGAAGTTTTATTTTTTTAATTTTAACTTGTACAAAAGATAACAGTTTATTGGCTTAAAAGTCACATCTAATTTTAGTGGGTGTAATATGGTCATTCTTTGGACGTTAGTCAGTACCTGCTATCTGTAAGGAACTAATAACCCTTTTCTCAAGGAGCTTGCATTTGAGTACCCAAAGCATGGATATTTTACCATGGCTACCAGATGTAAATTTTGTTTTTTAGCTCTTTTAGTTGATGACCTTAAGGCTATTTTTTCTTTCAAACTTCAACTTTATTTGGTGCTATTAAAACATTCTCCTCATGTTAGTCTTCTCTCACCCCGCCCCAAAAAATTAAGTAGAGTCTTTAGTAAGACTCTTTATTTCTTAATTTTGTAGTATTGATATTTTTTCCTTGTAGGATTGGAGATGATCCTCAGGAAATGGGGGAACGAGGCAGAGCAAGTATTCAAAAGGATTAGCAGATTGTGGAAAAAAGGAGGATTTGGACAGAAGGAACCTGTTGCATAAATTCTTAACTACTAAACTTATAGGAAAACTCCAATATTTAAAATTTTAAACAAAGCTTATATAGGTAAATACCTTAAAAAAAAAAACGCAAATGTCATTTTGTACTTAAAATGCACATAATTTTAAAAAACTATAAAATTAATATCCTTTCTTTTTCTTTGTGGTAACTACTAAGCTTAAAAGAATACTTTTTGATGCAGTTTGTTTTATCTGATGATGATAATATGGTTGCTTGATTTAAAAGGAAGAGTAAAAATAAATTTGAAAGGAGCACAGTTAACTCTGGATGAAATAGCAGTTACGTATGTAATTTTTTTCTTTGCAGTGGTAAAAACTTCACCTAGTTTTAGTTTAAAAGTTAAGATCTTCGGATAACTTGAGGGTTAGGGTGGGAAAATGAGGATAACATACTTCTGCTTTTTTATTTTAAAGGTAAAGAGTAAGTTACATTGTCTTCTGTGTTTTTGTCTCTCTTTATTCTAATAGTATTTTCCAGTTTTTGTCATTTGAAGAAGTCTGATTTTTTTAAAAATCAGAAGTATTTTTAAATTTAAAACATCAGATTTTTTCTTTTTAAAAGACAATTCAGTCATACTCCATGAAAATAAGATGAATTTAGTTAGTATGTATATAGTGCTCAGTTTGGTTATGTTAGCAGCAACCTGTTGAATGTGCCTGTGAGCCACACTTTTAAGGTGATTTGTGGCTCTGGGGAGCATTGGATGATGTCTGGGATTTGGTGACTTTATCGTGTTAATTGTTTTATTCACTCCATGTTTATATCAGCTGAGTTCTTTGAGGTTTTTTTTTTTTAATGAAAGGCAGATAATTTGTTGCCAACAGAATTTTTCTCTTTATATTTAGGTTAATCTAGATAATACTAGGTTTAGAACATTATTTTTTACCTGTAATATCTATTTTAAATCCTCCAAGTATTATTTAGCTTTAAAGCGTTTTCTGTGGCAAGATTAAAGAGTATTCTATAAAATCATTTTCAGTTATTTCTTTTTGCCTCTTTTATGCCTCTTTCCTCTGTGATCTCTAATTTTCAATTGGCTTTTACACCTCCATACTTTATGAATGGAATCAAGTGATTTACTTACAAAATAACTGATTAATGCATGGACTTCAAATGAATCATTTTTATACTAAATTTATTAGCATATGTCCCTGTTAACAGTAATATTTTCACCTGTGTTTTAATGTATAATATATAATTGAGTTCAGGAGTATGTTGTAAAAACAGGCTATAAAAACACTCCAACATAGTTATATTAATTCTTTTAATAGCCGATGTTTAACACTCTGTGCCTATTTATCACATTTTCATTCATAAAATTTTCTTCAATGAAATGGAAATTCTTTAACTTAGTGTAGGAATGTTTACAGAGAAATTAATTTGTATACTTTTCTAGTCTCTCGATCTGATTACTACCCTTTTCAAACAAAACATGGTTTGCTTTTAAAAGTCATTTAATCTCCAGGATCCTGTAAGTCTTCTTTAACATATGAAAATCCCTTTAGAAACTTCCTTTATCTCTACCCCCCTACAACTTAAATGTATATAATCAGTCACTCCTCACAATCACAGTGCAGATCATTCTGCCCATGGGTCTTGTCCCCTTCCCTTAATAAAAACACTTTTTCACACCAAAAAAAAAAAAAATTGGTGAATGGATTTGGTAAATATGTTTTCTCCAATTTATTTTTTTAAGTTTTCCTACTGTACTTACTAAATATCACTGTAACTTTTTCTAAAATTAAAATAACATATCTAATAATGGTTGTACAGTGACTTAAAACTGGGATAAACATATCCCTGGTTATGGGAATTTTTTTCCAAGAGACAAAGGGACATTAATAGTTTTAAGACTATCAGTTTGCAAATCTCAGTTTTCATATATGTCTTGCTTAAAATTAGTCTGCCTTTGGTCCAGATTTCCTCCCAGTTTTCATAAGAAGGCATACTTCTCATGCGTCCCAAATTTTACTATGGTGCACTGCTTCAGGTTATAAAAGCCTCTTGGGCACCAACAAAAGAGAACATTTTGAAATATTAGAGTCAGTGGTATTGAGGGTATGAATCATTGTAAAGAGTGGGAACAGCCCTCTTTATTCTAGGTTGTTTCTAGGTCTTTGGTTTCAACAAAATGGACAGAGGATCTAATCAAGTTGTTAGTAAGAGCATTAAGTAGAATTTTTAAGGATGGATTGATTACTGTGTGACTTTTATATGTAAAGAACTGAGTGGTATTGCTATAACAAAACCTTTTCTATTTCTATCTACTCCTCTGTTGTCAGCAAGATTTCTCAACTCATACATCTGTAAAAATTTTAAATAGGAAGAGTAGAAAATAATCTACTTATATATGAACTAATTAAAAATCAATTACTATTTCAAAAAGAAAAGAATATTCTAAAGTAACAGTTGTAAATTAACATAGGACATTATTAACAAACATTTTTTTCTTTAACTTTTTATGAAAAATTTCAAACATATACAAAATAAACATGATAGTGTAACTAGCTCCCATGTACCCATTCCTGGCTTCTGATATTCATAACATCTCTTCTTCCACCCCTCTGTACCCCACTACTAGATAATGATGATGGATTTTTTTTACAGTTTACATTTTTGCTTTTGGGGGGTTTACTCTCTTTTGTATGTGTATGTGTGCTTTTTCCCTCACATCTTTGCAAATAAACTTTATACAGTTATTTTTTTAGAAATTAAAATAACAGCATTTTGTAATGATTATTAGAGCCCATATATCCCTGGGATGCACAGAATCTTCCCAAGAGATATAGGGGCAAATATATTTTATTGACTTAAATAATACTATTTCCAGGGTAGATACTAAGAATAAACATTAATCAAGTGCTTTTACTTTTAAATGGGGAAGTTTTGGGGAAAAACTTTCTTGGGTCAACAAAAATCAGTGAGATACTTTATTTTGCTTGTTTATATAATCTGCCTAGGACGTTTCAAGTAGCTTATCCAAAATGTTATATAATGATTGACATTGGTAAATATCAGTTTTTTAAAAACAGCATAGAAGCAAAACTCAATTGTGCTTTAATTTAGTAAGCTACAAAGTAGACCAAGCATGTGACCATAGTCTAGAGTTGGAAGGTTTTTTTTTTCTTTTTATTAAACATGACAGCTAAATAAAGAAAATTGTATTTGTTCTGTAGGGCACAGTTTAGGTCAGAGAATGAAAGTTCAGTATAACTTGTCTATTTTACATTGATTAATTGTATAATGGTAATTATACATGTAACATCCCAATGCAAATGCTGACATCCTTTTCCAAAAGAGTTGTTCTTTTTTTTTTTTTTTTTTGTGCTTTCTCAAAGGTTAAAAAGGTTTTTGTGGTTTAAATGTTGTTACATATTTTACAGCATTAGGATCTATGGAATATTTTGACAACTGCAACAGTTCAATGAAGTTGGTAATTTCTTCTTTTAATTATTTTTCATTGAACAGCTTTGGAGTTACATTTCTACATTTTGAATTCTGGTGTATTATAAGGAAAGAAAACTTAAAATATGTCAAAAGGCACTTTAGGGAAAATAGATAGTGATTACAATATGGCTGTAGCTAAATTATTCTTATCTTGTTTAAGCTTTGTTAATGCCTAATTTTGATGAAATAGTGTGTTCTTTTCAGCTACTGATTGTATATGTGATTGACATCCTTTCTTTAAATAAGTTGATTTGTAAGGTTTTACAGATTATCAGCCACATCCTAGTCCACTTGTAAAGTGGAGAATGAACCTGGCTTTATTCAGTTAAATAATTCTCTGGTACAGGTTTTCCCCTCATAATAAAATTTTAAAGTGTAATGTTTTGGAATTTTTGAGGGTAAAGTTAAGAAATTTGTTTTTAAATTTTTAGTTGTCAAATTATTTTAAACCTGTTTTAAAAATTAGAGATGTATTGTTTCTATTGGGTGCACATCACCAATTAATACGTTTGATTTCAGATCTACATCTTACTGCTTTGTAAACTTCGCCGAGGTAAAATGAAACCATTTGGCTACTTGAACTGATCTACGTTACATAGGTTTTTCCTACTGACATTTGCAGTAGCTAACATATCAGAAATAGAAGTCATGAAACAATACATCTTCCATGCTCTGAATTGGCGTAATGCTAAATTCAAATGTAGCTAATTTTTTAGAGACTATGGAATATATATTTTTTTAGTTCAAGAATTGTTAAAACAAATGAGATGTTAAAGGTAGAGCTTTTTTAGTTCAAGAATTGTTAAAACAAATGAGATGTTAAAGGTAGCAAAATGTATTCAGAATGTTTGCATATACTAGAATTATAAAAGATTAGTTAGTTTTGCAACATAACTCATTTTTCTAACTCTAATGCTGGCTTAAGGTTATTTTAAAAATATAAGTAGATTGTTCTTAATTAAAAACCATAATTTATAAATACTCAATTCTTTTCTAAGGGTGAAACTTTATTTTAAGTTCTTTTAAAATATGAAATTAAATAACATATGTTCTAGAATATTATGTGTTGTCATGAAAGATAAGGGAACTTGGGGTAACTAAAATTCTGTAACTTTGGGTTGGGTAAAGATATACTTAAAATAAAGCATTCCCTTTGTAATTCAGATCCATTCTCAACATATTGGTATTAAAAAAAAGAACATGTAAAAAGTTTATGTAAATATTAAATTATTTTAGAGTATTTCCTAGTCTTAAAAGTACTAATGTACAATATATTAATTGTAATGATAGCAGTTTGGAATTTTGATATTATATTCACTTAAAACAACTGTAGAGTGATGCTTATATTAACATTTATGTCTCATTTCTTTGCAGCAAGGAGTGAATAATGCTGAAAAATTTGACTATGTAAGTGCAATATGGAATTCAGTTTTCATGTTATATTTATATTCCTTATATATTTGTTTTTTGACTACTAATACTTTCTAATTTTGGTTTATAGGTAATGCAGTTTTTGAATAAGATGGCTGGCAATGAATATGTTGGATTCAGTAATGCGACGTGAGTCTGATTTATGACTTATGTTTTTTATAATAGGCCAGGCCTCTTTAAATTAACAAAAATAACTAGATTATAGAATTCTGTTTTAAATACTGTCTTGTCCCTCCCCTCTACCTCCCTCTCCCCGCTTTCTCTATATTATAATACACAGTGTACTTAGAATTAATCTGTTCTCCCTTGTTGATTCTAGGGCTTACTTCAGTGAATAAATAAATGCTTTAAACAGTTTTGATAAACTTCTTGTGGGTAATTATAGAATTAGAAAGGAATCCAACTTTACCTTAAATTACTAATAGTTAAGGATGCCTGGATGGCTCAGTCTGTTAAGTGTCTGCCTTGGGCTCAGGTCATGATCCCAGGGTCCTGGGATTGAGTCCAGCATTGGGCTCCTTGCTCAGCAGGGAACCTGCTTCTCCCTCTGCCTGCCACTCCCCCTGCTTGTGTTCTTTCTCTCTCTGATAAATAAATAAAGTCTTCAAAAAAAAAAATTACCGATACAGTTATTCAGTTTTCTCTTTGCCTGTAATACATGTTTTACCTCTTTTTTTTTTTTTTTAAGATTTTATTTATTTATATATTTTGAGAGAGAGAGAGCGCGTGTGAGCCGGGGTAGAGGATGGAGAGCAGAGGGAGAGGGACAAGCTGACTCCAGGCTGAATGAGGAGCCCATTACGGGGTCGATCCCCACAACCCTGAGATCATGACCTGAGCAGAAACTAAGAGTCAGACGCTTAACTGCCTGAGCCACTCAGATGCCCCTGTCTTACCTCTCTTAATTTCTCTGCCTGGCTAAGTTGACTTTCACCCCAATTTTTTATTTTGAAATTGGCCAGTCTACAGAAAAGTCGAAATAATAAACAGTGAATATCTGGGTATCTTTCACCTATATTTTCTGATTAATATTTTGTCTCATTTGCTTTTCCTCAACCTCTTTCTTTAAATAGAAGTGTTTAAAAACATGTGTATCTCTCTATATATGTACATATATGTAAATATACATGTATATGTTGGGATTTTTTCCCTGAACTAATAGAAATAAAGTTATAGATATCACAACATTTCACCCTTAAATAACTCAACATGTGTATTCATAAGGACATTCTCCTACATAACCACAATACCATCAACATATTTAAGATCATTAACATTAATTTAAAAATATCATTAATATGTAAATGTCCCCAACTGTCCCTTAAATGCCTATTACAGCCTTTTTCCCCAGGAATTAATCAAGGTTCATACAATACATTTATATAAGTCTCTTTTGCTTTATTAAAATAGAAGAGTCCCCCTGCTCTATACCCTTGCTTTATAAAATTTTATTAAATGGCTTTTTTTGGAAGTGTCAATCACTTGTTTTACAAAGTAGGAATTAACTAATTTTCTCTGTGAAGGACCAGATAGTAAATATTTCAGACTTGTGGGCCATATAGACTCTGTTGCAACTACTCATCTCTACTATTTTGGTAGGAAAGCAGCCATAGACAACATGAGGTGATCTTCCAAGAAACTTTATTTCTAAAAACAGGCAGTAGGCTGCATCTGGCTATAGTGGATATTCTCCATTTTGAATAGGTCTGGTTGTTTCCTGTGGTTAGATAAAGCTGAAACAGTTTTGACATGACTACTAACTAAGTGACGCTTTGTACTACATGTTTCAGGAGGCAAAAATTTTCAGGTTGTTGTACCGACTTTTATTCATCAGCTTAAGTATCTTTTCCCGGAAGTTTTTCATGAATCTCATCTCACCTCTCTTCTGTGGTCTCATATTACCATATTTAATTGAGCTTACTCTGTGTTTCTCTGCCCCATCACCGCTATTAGACTCTGATCTCCTTTAGACCTGGATAGAATATCTTCCAATTCATTTTTGTATTCCTGTTACCTGGTAGATAATAGGCACTTGATTTAGTGTTTGTTGCACAGAGGTATATGCTAGGCATTGTGATAATTGCTGAGTAGTTACTACACTATGTTGATTTTTTTTTTTTAAAGGTATGGCAAGTGGATAAGTTTATTTTCAAGAGCTTTTCCACATTCAGGATTGTTTTTCTGACCATAAGAACATTAAAATGTATAGGTAGGGGGGACTGCCACCCCCCACTCCATGATCGATAATACAGTGTGTCACCCACAGTTCCTCTTTTGTCAGCAGCCTTCTGGACTCTTGTAGGTTGATTTCTCAAATGTACTGCAAATTAAATCTGTCTAAATTAAAACTCATTCTCTTTCTTCTCAAACTCCTCTTTGCTCCAGGGTTCCCATCAGTTGGTATCACGATCCTTTCAGTAGACTGCATTAGAAATCTAGAGTTTTGTACCAGACTTCATTCACCCTGTTTCTCCTCTTTCCCATCAAGTTGGAAGATTTGCTGAACTGCTCTCATGTTTGATCATGCCTGTCCTTCCATTCCTATCACCACTACCTAAGTTCAGGCTTTCGGTGGCTCTTATTACTCCGGTCTCCTAATAGCATCAGTCATCCTTTCTTTTTTCCCTTTCCCAAACTGATGTCAAGTTATCCTTCTAAAATGTAGATCTGACAAGGTAATTTGATTGAAAGCCTTGAAGCTTTCATTTTGTTGGCAATCAGGAGCCATTTTTAGCATTTATCAGTCTTGATAATGTGGTCCTAGTCTCCCTTGTTAGTTTGATGTTTCTCCACTCTTCTCCATGAACCCTATTTCCCAGATACATCAGAATATGTGCCATTCTTCTTCTTTTTTTTTTTTGCCTAGTTCTTTTAAGAATATGTGCCATTCTTCAATGAAGTCCTGTCTTTTATACTTTTTAACTTTGTTCTTGCTACATGGAATTTGCCACTGTCTAGGCTTCCCCCTGAAATCTGTTAATCTAACAAATGCTGAAAGGCCCATTTCATGTGTCCCTCTCTCAGTGAAATTTCCATGGATTCCCTCAGTTGGAATTGATTATTGTACTTTTGGAGGATCCAGAGATTCTGCAACTTCTTAGTATATTTTTTAATGGTGGAATATTTGATAATTTTAAAATTAGCTTCTTTATTCATAAAATATGAAGATTAGAAAGGGCCTAGCTCATTTCAGTCCTTTTATAGCTGAGGAAGTTAAGGCTAAAAGAATTGTCACTTAAATAACTTCCCCAAGACACATAGCTAGCCTATTGACAGAACTGGGATTGGAACCTAGCAATCTTGACTCTTAGGTCAATGTGTTCTTTATACTTTACTTTGCTATACAAATTAAACTACAGAACAATCATACTCTTACAGAAAATAAGTAAATAGAGCAATTTTCTTTTGTTCCTAGGTTTCAGTCTGAAAGAGAAAGTGGAGATCGAAATTTTGCAATAGGATATTACCTAAAAGAAAAAAAGGTTTTTGAATTTTTATTTCTATTTCAAATTATTTTATTTCATAAATTACATTAAGATGTATGTTAAGAACTCAGCAACAGATTTTAAGCAACTACCTATTACTAGTTAAAGTACAGAAGTTTTCGCAAAACACTCTTTTGAGTTAATGGTATCAAAATGTTAATATTATTAAATCGATTTAGTATCTGGCAGTATTCAAATATTTGATTAGTTTTATTAATGCAAGTTTTGCTTAAGGATTAGCCCATTTTTCCAAAAGTGTAATGCCAGACTATTGTTGATTACATTTGATTTTTAAATTTTAAGAGGGTGGTCCAGTAACTTAGTTTATGAATTATGAATCAGTTTATCATTGTTAAACTAGTATTTAGAAATCTGTATGTGATGTACTTTTACTTTATTGTTCTTCATTATTTCATGTTTATACTGTTTATAGGTTATGTGCTATTTTCTCAAGATGAAACATTTGTGTACATTTTAAATTTAATCTTTATGTATCTTTTACATATGTGCATATATACTTGTTTTTAATTGCCTTTCTGTTTTTCCAGTGTTTTCCAGAAGGCACAGACATGGTTGGTATATTAGACTTCTATTTCCAGGTAATTTACTTTAACTCTATGAATTTTATATATAAATGGGCATGTCACATTTTGCAGAATATAGATATCTGTGAAATCATGGCTCCTGGCTAAGATAAAATACATTTACCATTGACCTTCCAAAAAAAAGCCTTCATGAAAGATAATTTCATGTCTTTTTCTCCTAAAATGTGATGCCTCAGAATGTAATAGAGAGTTTTTTTCTGTAAAACCATATTTAAGAAGTGTCAAAAATGATGTATAACTCCAGGCTTGTCCTTATTATAAACTAAGCGATTTCTTAGCTTTTCAATTTTATTTGGAGGATTTATTTGTTTCTTTATCAGACGGTTCATACTCAGCATCTTAAAGAGGCAGTTTCTTGGTTGGTTTAATTCATTTTTGCAATGTCATATGGTGGGTTTTTTCTAACTTAAAGAGGGTTTTTTCTAACTTCTAACTCTAAACATTCATGAGGGAGGTGGGTCATTCATATAATCTGCTGTAGTTATAGAATGCAGTTTTATTTATTTGTTTTATTTTATTATGTTATGTTAATCACCATACATTACATCATTAGTTTTTGATGTAGTTAGAACTCAGTTTTAAATAGCCTTCCTGGGCATCCCTTTTTTCTCCCTGTGTTTTCATTTCAATTCATTCCTACAGATATAATAACATTGGTGCCTCTGATGGGATATAATGTCAAGCCACATAATAACAAATTAATTGTTATTGGTTTCTAGTTAACCTTACATTTGTCTGTCTTTACTTTTGAAGAAGTGCTTGAATTTCAAATTTGTAGTAATCTTCAAGAATATGTAAGGGAGGTTGATAATGAAGTAGATTTTGATGGCAGTTTGTCATCTGCCAATGTGAAGAACTGTGAATTGAGAATCCAGACTATCAGTATAAAATCAAGGTCTAATCTGGCCACTTTTTAGCCATGTGACCTAATTTCAATTACTTAGACCTAGTTTCATTATGTGTAGCACATGCTTGCCCTAACTTTCTGCGTTACCTTGAAGATAATATGAGATGATGTGTGTGAAATTCCTTTGAAGCTATAAGGTGTTAACATAAAATACAGTGTCATAGTTACTTTTATCCAGTAGCCCTATTTTCCCCCTGCCCATATGAATTTCTTCCATACATTAATGCTTCTTTTCCTTTGGTGTACATACTTGAGTTTGGCTGTTACAGCCTAGGTGCTACTAATCTACTGTGAAGTGTCTGCACTTCTGGGCAGAAATCAAGAGAAGGCCATAGAAGCCTTACGTTTTTGGAGAAGGGCTGTATGTAATTGAACATCCATCAGGGTATCAGGAAAGTACTCTCAAATTGGGATTTGTAAAGTTAGTAGTATATCATCTTATGACAAACAAAATTCCAATTAATACTAAGGATTAAATTGGGAAATGATCATTGGAATTTAAATCTATTTTAGAAAGACTTTCATGATTAAATCTACTATAAGGCTTTGCTGTCTGGGTCAGTATAGTAAGTAGGTTTTGTAGTTTTGAAGAAATAGGGAAGAGATTTTAATATAAACAAAAGTAGATGTCAGTCAAAAAGTGGTTCTCAGTCAGTTTCCTAATACACTATAGCTAATTAGTTTTCCTTCTTACTGTTCCAGACCCTTTTGTGCCTCTTGTACAGTCTTGAAAAATGAATAAGGAAAGCTTGCAAGTTGAGAACCTAGTCTTTCTCTCCTGCTCCCTCTTCCATCCTCTTTCTCCTCTCCTTTCTCCCCTACCCCCCACAGTTTGGTTGCTGTTAAGGAAAAATAAAATGGAGCATATTTATTGTTTCAGTTTTATGAGTAATTTTGGGTTTGCTATGATAAGGTGTTTCCATTATTTTGATTATATTAAATGCAAAAATTTCAAACTATATTGTACTTGGACTTTGCCTTCTTTATTGATCATAATTTATCCAGCAGCCATAATCAGTATCAAATAAGTATTTGAATATTAATAAGTGCATTTTGATTTAGGCACACAGAATATCCAGGCTAGAGCAATCTTAGAGTTTTCTTCCCTTAATTTTTTGCATGTTGCTACATAGGGATGCTGAGCTTTGCTATAGTGAAATGTTAGGCATTTTAGCATTTTTTTCCTTAAGTGGCAATTTCTCACATAGATGCTATTTATCATACTGATGTCTGTTGCTTTATCTTAAAACTATATCATGGCTCCTTTTTCTTTTGATTTAAAAATAATTGTTAGTGTATCCAACAGAAAGTATTAATATTTAAACAACTTTTAATATCACTTGGGGCAATTACAAATCTTAGTGCTTAGGGGCTGGCTCTTCCTATCCTAGTTTTGCCATTAGAAGACTAGGTGACTGGGCAAATCAGGATAAACCGTAAAGGGGCTTGAACTTTGTTCAAATTAAAATCTTTGGGATATTATCAAGTTATATTAAAATAATCCCCTTGGAAGAAAGATTTCAGATCTGTATGAAATACTAGATGAAACAGATTTCCTTAGAAGTCAACTGCAGTACAAAAATTAATGTGAACCCAGATTTTCAGACAGTTTTTTTCTTCCTTTTAGCTATGCTCCATTGAAGTAACTTGTGAATCAGCCAGTGTGATGGCTGCAACACTGGCTAATGGTGGTTTCTGTCCAATTACTGGTGAGAGAGTACTGAGCCCTGAAGCGGTTCGAAATACACTGAGTTTGATGCATTCCTGTGGCATGTATGATTTCTCAGGGCAGTTTGCTTTCCATGTAAGTAATTGTTTAATCTTAATTTTCTACTGCGAGGAACTAGCCTGGACTAGTTCTTTTAAAAATACAGTTTGAACTTTGGTTCTAAAGCTGCACATTAACTTTTGAGAGAGAGACTTGTTTTCAAGGTTAATTTGTTACAGACTTGGTAAGAAATAGAGTTAAGCAGTCTACCAGATATTCTTTTTTTTTTTTTTTTTAAGATTTTATTTATTATTTGAGAGAGAGACAGGGAGCATGAGCAGGGGGAGGGGCAGAGGAAGAGGGAGAAGCAGACTCTCCGAGGAGCAGGGAGCCTGGAATGGGGCTTGATCCCGGGACCCTGAGATCATGACCCGAGCTGAAGGCAGCCGCTTAACTGACTGAACCACCCAGGCGCCCCTCTATCAGATATTCTTAAGAACTTGAAGTTTAATTTATAGAACCTCATCACTTCTACTTATAAGGCATTCCAAAGTACAAGGTTAGTATAGACCTCTCTGCTTTTCCTTGTTAATATTTAGCATTATGGTGATTATGTACCTCAAGAATTCCTTAAGTTCAGAAGGAGCACATAATTGTGATGTTTAACATCTATGGTTATTGTCATAGATATTTTAAAGTACTTAAAGTATATTTAACAAAAATATACTGCTTTAAGCTCTGTTGTGCACTTGTGAGCATTTTTGTACACTTGTGAAATGTATAGGCTTTCTAACTCATTCTGCTTATGTGAAGACATAATGCCCTAAACAAATTTTTATTTGAAAATTTTAAAACAGAAAAATAGAGAAATGCATTTAATGTTACCCACTACTCAACTTCAGTAATTATCAATACATGATCAATATTGTTTATCTTTATTCCCCACCTTTGCTGTAGTTTAATATGTAATTCTAAATGATAAGGACGTCTTTAAAAAACCGTAGCAGCATTATTGCATTTAAAAAGATAAAAACATCTTGATCTTTAATAGCATCAAAATATTTAGTGTTCAGATGATCTGGATTGTCTTATAAATTATTATTTTCTATAATAATAGACTTGGGATGCAAATAAAGGCCATACACTGTGATTGGTTTTATCTCCCTTTATTATTATGCTCAAAATCTATGTTCTTCCCCTTGACCTCTCTTTTTTCTTGTTATTTTTAGTTGATAAAACTGGGTCATTTATCCTGTATAGTTTCTCACAGTATAGATTTTGTTTATTGCATCCATACCATTGTCCCTTGTATCTTGTATTCCTGGTAAATTGGTATATCCCATTCAAGTGATTTTTTTTTTTCCTCTTGGGTTTTGTGCAAGATTATTTCTAGGATAGGTAGTCAATGTTGGAATGTTAGTAAGCCATTAATGAATACTGCCCTGATGATATTAATATATTGTCTTTTATCACAGTTATTGTCAAGTGTTGCATAATGCAAACTTAAGTTTTGAAGAGGATTAATTTGAATTACCATCTTATTTCTATTCCTCAGACAATTCTCTGACAGTATACCACAGAGAATCTTTTAAGAAGATATAATTTCTCATTGTTCTCTAGTCATAGAATATTTTTTCCAAGTAATTTTTTATACTTTTTTAATACATGTTTATTATAGAATTAAAAAATACAGACCAAAAGACTAAAATAAAAACATGCGTAGCCCCACAATTTAGATGTAATTTACTTTAATCCTTAGAGTATATCTTTTCAAATTTTTCTATATTCAAACATATCTCAACTGTTTAATAGTGTTTTCTCATTTATTGTATTATAAACATGTTGAAAAATACTTTTCTACATTTGTAATGTTAAAATTCTACTGTGTGTATGTAAACCATAATTTTTAAACCAATTCCCTTATTGTTGGACATAACTTTTCTTTTTTTAAAATGTTAACATGAATATCCTTTTTTTCAAATTATTTTCAGGTTGGTCTTCCTGCAAAATCCGGAGTTGCTGGGGGCATTCTTTTAGTTGTCCCCAATGTCATGGGCATGATGTGCTGGTCTCCTCCTCTGGACAAGATGGGCAACAGTGTTAAGGGAATTCATTTCTGTCATGTAAGTGTATTTTCTTACTGAAAATAATGGTCACATAAGTGGAACCATCCAATGATTCAGTTTTTTCCATTTTAATTCCTCTATAGTTAACATACAATGATGTATTAGTTTCAGGTGTACAATATAGTGGTTCAACAATTCTATACATTACCCAGTGTTCATCGTGATAAGTGTACTCTTAATCCCCTTCACCTGTTTCACCCATTCCCCTACCCACCTCGCTGGTAACCAGCAGTTCTCTGTAGTTGAGTCGGTTTTTGGTTTATCTCTTTTTTCCCCCCCTTTGTTTTGTTTCTTAAATTCTACATGCAAGTGAAATGATGTGGTGTTTGTCTTTCTCTGACTGGCTTACTTCACTTAGCATTATAGTCTCTAGATCCATCCATGTTGTAGCAAATGGCAAGATTTCATTCTTCTTTATGGCCGAATAATATTCCATTGTGTATATGTATACACCACTTCTTCCTTATCCACTCATCTATCGATGGACATTTGGGCTGTTTACATAGTTTGGCTATTATAAATAAGACTCCAATAAACATAGGGGTGCATATATCCCTTCACATTAGTGTTTTTATATTCTTTGGGTAAATGCTAAATAGTGTGATTTCTGGATATAGAGTAGTTCTTTTTTAACATTTTTTTTTTTTAGACTTTTTAAGGAACCTTCATACTGTTTTCCACAGTGGCTGCACCAGTTTGCATTCCCATCAACAGTGCACAAAGGTTCCTTTTTCTCCACATCCTCACCAACACTTGTTTTTTCTTGAGTTTCTGATTTTAGCCATTCTGATAAGTGTGAAGTGATATCTCATTGTGGTTTTGATTTGCATTACCCTGATGATGAGTGATGTTGAACATCTTTTCATGTGTCTGTTGACCATCTGCATGTCTTTGGAGAAATGTCTTTTCATATCTTCTGCCCATTTATTAATTGGATAATTTGTTTTTCTGGGTATTGAGTTGTATCAGTTCCTCATATATTTTGGTTACTAACCCTTTATCAGATATGTTATTTGCAAGTATCTTCTCCCATTCAGTAGGTTGTTTTTTAGTTTGGTTGATTGTTTTCCTTTACTGTGCAGAAGCTCTTTATTTTGATGCAGTCCCAATACTTTACTTTTGCTTTTGTTTTCCTTACTTCGGGAGACATATCTAGAAAGATGTTGGCTACAGCCAACATCAGAGAAATTATTGCCTGTGATCTCTTCTGGGATTTTTATCGTTTCAGGTCTAACATTTAGTTCCTTAATCCATTTTGAGTTGATTTTTGTGTATGGTTTAAAAAAATGGTCCTCTTTCATTATTTTGCATGTAGCTGTCTAGTTTTCCCAACACCACTTATTGAAGAGTCTTTTTTTTTTTTCTAAAGGTTTTATTTATTTGACAGAGAGAAAGACAGCCAGAGAGGGAACACAAGCAGGGGGAGTGGGAGAGGGAGAAGCAGGCTTCCCAAGTAGCAGGGAGCCCAATGCGGGGCTTGATCCCAGGTCTCTGGGATCATGACCTGAGCCGAAGGCAGATGCTTAACAACTGAGCCACCCAGGCACTCCGAAGAGTCTGTCTTTTTAAACCATTGCGTATTCTTTCCTACTTCATCAGAGATTGAATTAATTGACCATATAATTATGGGTTTATTTCCAGATTTTCTGTTCCGTTCCATTGATCTATGTGTCTTTGTGCCTGTAACATACTGTTTTGATTACTACAGCTTTGTAATATAACTTGAAGTCTGGAATTGTGATGCCTCCAGTTTTGTTTTTCTTTTTCAAGATTGTTTTGGCTATTTGGAGTCTTTTGTGGTTCCCATGCAAATTTGAGAATTGTTTGTTCTAGCTCTGTGAAAAATGCTTTTGGTGTTTTGATAGAGATTGCATTAAATCTGTCGATTGCTTTGCGTAGTATAGACATTTTAACAATATTTGTTCTTCCAGTCCATGAGCATGGAATGTCTTTTCCATTGCTTTGTGTCGTCTTCAGTTTCTTTCATCAGTGTTTTATAGTTCAGAGTACAGGTCTTTCACCTCTTTGGTTAAGTTTATTCCTAGGTATTTTATTATTTTTGGTGCAATTATAAATGAGATTGTTTTCTTACTTTCTGTGGTTTCATTATTAGTGTGTAAAAATGCATTGGATTTCTGTATATTGATTTTGTATCCTGTGACTTTACTGGATTCATTTATCAGTTCCAGTAGTTTTTGGTGGAGTCTTTAGGGTTTTCTATATAGAGTATCATTTCATCTGCAAATAGTGAAAGTTTTACTTCTTCATTACCAATTTGGATGCCTTTTATTTCTTTTGTTGTCTGATTGCTGTGGCTAGGACTTCTAGTACTATGTTGAATAAAAGTGCACATCTTGTTCTTGACCTTAGGGGAAAAGCTCTCAAGTTTTTTTCCCTATTGAGTATGGTGTTAGCTGTGGGTTTTTCATATAAGGCTCTTTATTGTGTTGAGGTATGTTCCCTCTAAACACACTTTGTTGAAGGTTTTTATCATGAATGGATGTTGTATGATAATGATCATGTAAGTGGAACCATCCAGTGATTCTATTTTTTTTACTCATTTCAGTAGTTTATTGATTGTTGGCATTCTGCCTGCCTGTCTGCCAGTTACTGGGGTAGCCGTGGAAGTACTCATAGAGGAGCTTTAAATTGCTTCTATCAGACAGCTCCCATATACTCATTCCCACAGAAAATTACATTTGAAACTGATGTTTTAATTGTCATGGTTTTAAATAGTTTTCAGTTTCTGAAAGCTCAGCTAAAGTTATTAAACTTGGAAAGGTTTAAATTTAAAGCCCAACATAAATTAAGATTATTATAGTTTATTGTATCATCATTTAATCTGCATGTTTGAATATCTTTATCCATAAACTACCTTGAAAAGTCTCTTTTTTGAGGACATAAGCACTGCAAAATAAAATTGTTACTACTGTTGATTAGTTCAGTATTTTATGTTGTTACCCAAGTTTGCTAATATTTCAGCTTCTGGTTTTATGTACATTTACTACTTCATGGAATCTCTATTGAGTGCCATAATTTTTCTGCAAACTTTCTCAGTTAAAATTCTGATTTATTTTTCAGTTTTTTATATTGTACAAAAACTAGAGGATGACGTTGGATTGCTTATAGATTATAATAGATTATAACCAGAATATTGATTTATATTTTTGTGTTGCTTTATGGTTATTTGATAGAATAGTTCTTTCATATGGCTTGTTACTATAGTACCCATTTTATAGGAAATGAAAGTTAAACAATTTGATGGTTGAGCCCTAGGGTCATGCTCGTACGCAGTGTTCTCAAAATTTTTATCCATGTCTTCTCATTCTCATTTCAGTTCTCTTCTTGATGCATCATGCTGCTTTATTAGCATGCAGTGGTATTTTCCATGAGATAGTAGTTAAGTTGGACAATATTAGTGTGATTTGTTAAAATATGAAAAAACAATGGCCAGTGAATAGCCAGTTTCTTACACCTGTTCTGTTTATTTACAGGATCTTGTTTCTCTCTGTAATTTCCATAACTATGATAATCTGAGACACTTTGCAAAAAAACTTGATCCTCGAAGAGAAGGTGGTGATCAAAGGGTAAGCAAAATTCTTATTTAGATTATTATGTAATATTTTTCTAAGAGAAAGAAAATGAGATTCACCTGTTTGAATAGAACTTAGTTTAATTGTCAGTGGCCTCATATATTTGCTAATCACAAATGAGTATACATAAGTTGTTGACATTTTTACCCTGGACATGGTAGTATATAGATATTGCTGTTTTATTTAAATTTAAACTGGTTAGCCTAGCAGCAGAGTTTCCCCACCACCCATTTTCCTGCTATTTTAAGCAATATTTTTAAGAATTGATTCTGTTAAAAAGAAAAAAGAATTGATTCTGTTCCAAGAAAGCAACATTGGAGAGTGCTAGCTACATGCTATAAAAGAAAGCCTTGTTTTTACTCTTAATATTTGTCAGTTATAGTCTTGAAGTTTATTTTGATGTGGATGGATATATAAATGGGAAAGGGATTATAGTATTAGTGAAAGACCTTTCAAGCCTCATAGTAAGTTTTAGTGGCCACTACCAATGAAATACTTTTCTTTAAAAAGTGTTTAATATAGAATTCTTGACACTCTTAAAGTAATATTTATTTATCAGTGTGTTTGGCTTCATATTATTGCACATATATACTTTTTTAGAGCTAATATTTAAGAGTCAGGACTTAAATTTCAGGAACAGGATTTTTTGTCTTCATAGTTATTCACTGGAACAAGGACTTGCTTTGAGTTTTAATTAAATTCTTTTACATCCCATCTGGATGTTTATAGTAAATAACTAATTAGACTTGAAGCTAATATGAAGCACTTATATAAATAGAAATTATTTTTATGCATAGTAAGAAAATTTTCCTATTGTTCCAATCAAAGTAACTTCTAATAATATGAGAATTATACAAAGCCAACAGAATAGAAACTTCCATGAGAGTCAACATGAGTAACATGGAACAAAACATCAAATGGTGGTGGGTGAAAATGTTAACAGATTTTAATAACATTCATTGAAAAATACCGTTTTATAGCTTGGACCTTTCTTCACTCAAGTGCACTAATAAATTATGTATGTTGCTTGAACAACTAGCATTCCTTTGGACCATTGGACTATGAAAGTCTCCAACAAGAACTTGCTTTAAAAGAGACAGTATGGAAAAAAGTGTCACCTGAGTCAAATGAGGACATCTCTACAACTGTAGTATATAGAATGGAAAGTCTGGGAGAGAAAAGCTAAAGAAATGGGTTCTAGTTTCAGAATGTTCTTCATTTAACCTCTCAAACATCTTTAGCTTTTTTGCATACTATAAATATTTATTTGAGTTTTTTGTGTTCTCAACCTTGGGTGCTGGAGCCATAAAGCTTTTTTTCCTTTTAATCTTTGTATAAAGATAAGAGATTAAAAAGTGGATTTGTTGGTCTTTAAAAAAGTATTTATAAATAAATAAAGCAAATTTGCTTTATTTTTGAAGATGCAAAAAGGAAAAATTCCTTTAAATTTTTTGATGTATAATTAAAATTTTAACTTAATCCTCATTTTAAAATAGTAACAAGTATTTAATTTTTTGGTTCTAAAACCCACACATTGAACTCATAAATTTCATTACATTTTGTTTTTTCTTTCCCAGTTTTAAAACTTACATGATGTCTGTAGGGGCAGTAGAAAGTTATTTCTATGCTAAATACAAAACTAAAAAGGCAAAATTAATGAACCCCAAATTATTTAATATAGCAGTAGATTATAAAATTAGCTTAAGTTTACATTTTATGCCATTTTTAGTGATAGATTGGCTTTAAATTTTTAAAACTTCATTTTAAATTTTATCAAACACTTTAAAACATAAATCATGTCTTTGCTTTTTTTATTTTGCAATTTCTCTATGTTCTGTCAAAATTGTCATGTACAGGAGTGTCTTATGTTACTAAAACATTCCAGCCAAAGAATTTCAGAAGTAAGATAATGACATTTCACTGTTAAAAAGCTATAATGGTTACTCAGAAGGAGCAACAGTGGGTGTCTTCAAGTGAAATGTTTACCTAAACAATTTTATTTTCGTATTACCCACGTTACTTTTTCTGTGTTATATTTAAGTATGAATGGTGAAGTCTTGGGTTTTAGCTTTTAATATTTTTATTATCCTAATAATTTCACAAATGCTAATGAATCTTTTATGATAAATTATAATAACATCTCATGAAGTTTGTTTTATTTGAACTCTTTTGGAGTACTTAGGAAATGAATTCAGTCTGATGGTAGTAAGTATGCTACTAAAATGTTAGATCTGAATCCTTTTGTTTGGTTATAAAATGCAATATTGAGAATCAAAACTTGTTTTTAAGAGAAGGACTGTTTTGAATAATTTAAAATGTTTAAAGTCTGTCTTGGCAAAGTGATTTTAAGATTCTGTAGGACCTATTCACACTTCTTCCTTCTTCCAAATATCTCTTCGGTTTTCCCCACAGTTTCCCATACCTACAAGGTGTTCTTGGTTTTTGTTTTATCCATTCTTAAACTTGTAGATTTTGGAGGGGCAGTGATGAGGTCTGGGGTCTAGAAGGAGAACTTGATAGTTTGTTTTTTTTTAGTGTCATGGCATAAATGTGGTAGATAACGTCTATGAAAGTAAATAATAGTGTAGTAAAAAAGGTTTCACTGAGTAATTTAGATACTGGTGCAAAATAAATACAGAAAACCTGATCATATGATGTCTGGAGCTTGGGAACTATGATAATAGGAAAAGAAGTTCCCTTCCAAAGGTATTGGTCAGAAGCTTTTTGGGCTAACTTAAGTATTAAACTTAAATATTTAAATAATTATATGTTAAGTTTTAAAGGATTTTATGGTTACTTGAATATTTCTCTAATGTATAAATGCATATCTCACTGGATACTTCTGGCTTGGCCATTGACAGGGGAGTGGTTTTTTTGAAGTCCTCGCCTCTGCAACACCTTTAAACAGTATCATTTGTACTATGAGTTCCACCAAAGCCATTTACAGTTTGGGGAATGTCTTAATTGATAGATGGGGGAAAAAGTTTTATTTTTTCCCCTATGCTCTAAATTGTTACATTTTACTATTTCATTTGGAGATTGGTTTTACTTTATAAAATGAAAATTTAATGTTTCCTATTGTGTCCATATGTATAGATTTCAAAATTATGTTGTTAATTTATGGCACTTATGTTGGTAAGTGCACACTTACCAGTGAAGTAGCATTATCTAAGCTAACTGTGTTTTAAAAATCTTGTTAAGGATGAGCATCCAGAAATTTTTGTAGGAAGGTATCCAAATGGAAGAGGGAAGATACTGTGAATAGGCCCCCAAACTTTACCTTAAGAAAAAAAAAAAGAAGGAAAATCTTTGCCAGATTTAAGGACATTCTTTAAATTGATTCCTTCATTATTTTTAATACCTTTTCAAATAAAGTTCTTGAAAAGTACCCAGTATTGTGGATTTAATGTTTCATGCCATTACTGATTCTTGATATTCAAGCATTTAGAAATTAGCACATTTGTTTTTCCTTTTTTTTATTATTAACATTTCGTTTGAAATGCATATCCTTCCTGAAATACTTTATTTTTAGCATAAATGTTGTGCATTTTATCTTAGTGTTTGGATTAAAACATTTGTGTTACTTAGCTTTCTTTCATTTGCTTTGTATATTTAATAATGTACCTTTTATTTTCCAGTATGCCTACTTTTTGTATTGTACAATAAATTTATTTTAAGCTGATTTTATTGTTTTTTTTTTTTTGATGAAAGCAACTCTAGCATTTTAAGTACAAGTAGTTGAATTTTAACAAAAAATTTCCTTTATCAAGCTACTATTAAAATGTTTTATATTTTTAATTCTGAGGCTGTTGTGAAGAGATACTAGAAATACTCAAAAGGGCTTTGTTTGATTTTTTTTATCTTTAAGCAAAGTATAGAGTTAGTGGGGTTTTTTGAGGGAGAGGACATTTCCTATTGGCTGTACTAGAAGTATTTGAATAAAGACTTTTCTCCCAATTTTTTTTTTTGTTGTTTTTCCATTTGTCTACCTTCCAAAAGTCTACCCTGTATGCCGTTTCTGCTTTCTGAGGAAGAGTATCACTGATGTTATTCACTGTGTCACTGTTGTTTTATCTGTTGTCTAGTTTAGGAAAATCATATTGCTAAATCAAATGAAGAGTATCATAATACTACTTTAGAATTGTCATTCACATAGAACTTGTATTAGAGTGGAATAACTATAATATAGAAATTCATCTTAACTACTTTTTAAGGAATTTAGTTTTCAGAAGGAACTTACTTCTTTCTGTATATTTACACAACATAGTCCAAATTATAATGAGGCTTCGTGCATTATTGGTTAAATACAGTACAGTTGACTCTCAACACAGGTTTGAACTGCATGGGTCCACTTATATAATTTAATTTGTAGTACAGTACTGTAATGTATTTTATCTTCCTTATGATTTTCTAAATTTTTTTTCTCCAGCTTACTATAACATACAAAATGTGTTTTAATCAACTGTTTATGTTCTTGGTAAGGCTTCTGGTCAGCGTAGGCTATTAGTAGTTAAGTTTTGGGAGAGTCAAAAGTTATGTGCAGATTTTCAACTACATAGGGGTCAGTGTCCCTTACCCCACCCCAACATTGTTTAAGGTCAACTGTACTTGATTCTGTTTGATCATATCTATAATTTGTATCCAGAGAAGATGTCCCAAATATACTGTAGAATTTTAGAACTATTTGAAAGGGAAATACCATTGTTTATAAGAATTGGTATTTGTGGGATTTTTGATAAAGTTCTTTGGGGACTAGTAAATACGGAGTTCAAGTGTCATGATATATTCAAAATGTAATGTTTATGATTGTTTACTTTTAAAGATACATTTGGAATTTTTTTGTTGTTGTTTTAATCCATTTAAAGGTCAGGGAGAGGTGACTCAAAGAACTTGGTGGTCTTGGTCTGACAGTGTAGAGTTTTATAGGCATGTATGTATGTATGTGGAAAGAAACACTGATATATACTGATATGCCAGTCTGTATCCTGATAATTTATATATAATGTGTGCATGTTTATATGTATGTGTTTGTGAATATATACGTGTCTGTTTATCTGTCCATCTATCCATTCACCCATCCATCCATCCATCCATCTTCTGAAAATCTGCAGCAGTCCTTTCCACATAGTATGTTATGTGTAAATGGTTCTTTGCTTTATTCCTATTCCAAGTTTTATCATAGAATAACTCTTAACATTTTTGCTGCCCCAGGATTTATAAAATATAAGGTATTTTACTTGTTCATTTTAACTCTAAAGATTGTGCTTTCTTTTTCTGTGCCCTTTCACTACCTGCACTGTCAGAGTACGAGTAACAGTATTGGGGAACTCCATAAAAGGGAAAGCAAGAACATCAAATTTCATGTGGAAAGTTGACTTTATGGCAGTTTCCAAAATTTATTATATGGAAGGATTATATTCAACTTAAAAAAAATAATGTACTTCTCATTTTGAACAGCTTATGGAATAGTTTTATTCCAAAAATTGTGCACAATTTTTATTTTAAGAATGTGCTTTACTTTTCATTTATGAAAATTTGGGTGTTTCTCCTAACCACTCTGGAAAATACTGGAATGCAGTTTTTTCAAAATAACATGATTTCTGTTCCATTCCTTTACTATTTTATATTAAATGTAATATTTACACTGTGTAATAAAACCAAAACCGGATGTTGGAGAATACAGCTGTTATGAAGTATCATGGCCCATCCTTCAGATTTTCACTTAGATTTTTTTAGGATAGACTTCACCTTAGTCCATTCTCTGTCATGGAGTGCAAAGGCAAAATTAAACAGGAAAATATATTCAAGGGGCGCCTGGGTGGCTCAGTTGTTAAGCATCTGCTTTCGGCTCAGGTCATGGTCCCAGGGTCCTGGGATCGAGCCCTGCATATCGGGCTCCCGGCTCCTTGGGAAGCCTGCTTCTTCCTCTCCCTCTCCCCCTGCTTGTGTTCCCTCTCTTGCTGTGTCTCTCTCTGTCAAATAAATAAAATCTTTAAAAAATATATATATATATATATTCAAATAAATTAAGTTCAACCACTTTTATTTCAAGTTGTAACATAGTTTGAAACATTTATTTCTTACACTGCATAGAAATAGAAGGAATTTGATTGGACTGGGAGAGGTTCTTTTCTCCTTCTCTCTTCCCCTGCTCAAGTAGTTTATCAAAGTGAATTCCATACAGACTTGAAGAAATTTAGAGTTACACTTAGTCTGTTTTAGTTGAGTTTTTAAAACTACTATAAAGGCATCTAGAGCAAAATCTATCCAACATAAAACAGAGCTGGCAAAACTTGATGTTAAGGAGTCCTTAATTTTTTAAATAGTAATAGAAAAGATACTTACTTTTTAAATAGATGATGTTAAGGAGACTGATCATAAATCTTTGTATTTAATGAAGTGATTCTATTATACTATAGTTTTAAAATGTTCTTTTTTATTTATATTTTGAAATATGAAAGGTCATTAATTTTAAGGTTGACTTTACCATTTGTTTTGTATATTGTAGATCCCCTATAGTGATTTTTAGAATCTGTAGCTGTAGAGATTTTTAAGATATGCAAAATGTGTAAAGCCTGTGTTGATTAAACTTTTATAATGGCTTTCTAATGAATTACATTAACCTTTAACTAAAATGAATGACATAAATTAGCACTTGCGTGTGTTGCTTTTTTTGGTGGTATCTGTGGTATTTTTTTGCATAAATTACTTGTTATGGAGAACTGTTATGTATGGGATAAAAAAAACAGAAAAGAACAAATTATGATTCTTGGTGCCAAATGCTGTGATGAACTCCATACAGTTCAGTATGGAGGCTCACAAGAAGGAGTAATCAAGTGACAGATTCTGGCAATTGATCTCATAATACTATTATTAGACTTTCAACTCTAAATCTCATTTACTAACTCAGAAATATTTAATTAAATCTCAGTGATAAAGAACAACTTGGTATATCTATTTTTAAGCCAAATTTTAACATCTGAGGATTTGATTTTTCTGGACATAGTATTATTAAAAATAATGATTTTTTTCATTAAGTTATTTACCTTGCTGAAATACTTCCAATGCTAATACCTCAGATGATTGAAATTATCTATCTGGAAGGCTTAGCTTTTAAAAGGAAAAGTTCTTACCTGAAATAGTTTTAGATTTGTTTCCATATTAACATGACTGGTGATTTTTGTTTATATAATAAAAATCTTCTCTGTCCAGTAATTCCACTTGAAGCCCTGAGTTATGTTTTAGTTCATAAACAGCTGAAGAGTTTATTTTATTTTTAAAACATAGTTCAAACTTTCTAGTTCTTTGATGTTCTTTCATTTACCATAATCTTGTAATTTATTAGAATTTCATAATTGAGGGGCGCCAGGGGGCTCAGTCAGTTAAGCATCTGACTCTTGATTTCAGCTGAGGTCATGATCTCAGGGTTGTGAGATTGAGCCCCAAGTCGGGTTCTGCACTGGGCGTAGAGCCTGCCCAAGATTCTCTCTCCCTCCCCCAGTTGCATGCACAAGTGCTCGCTCTCTCTAAAAAAATAAAATAAAATAGATAAGAATCCTATAATTGCGCTTGAAAGTAATCTTAAAGTTTATCTGGTGCAAACTCCCACTTCAACCAACCCCCTTTTCCAGGTTTCTTAGCACCTTGCTTTCTCAGTTAACATATGTACAATATTTTTTTCTCTGTTTTGATGGAGTTGGTCTGTTTTGTGTTTTGTTACACAGCCTTTTGTTTATTGGTTATTTGTAATGAAAAGCATAATTGACAATAGTTAATATGACTGTAAGTTATTTGGCAAACTGATTGTCCCATCAGTGTTTATATTATAACTACTTAATTGTATTTTTCTAGTAAACAGTCTTATGCCACAGTTTATAAAGACTAGTAAAGTTAGAAGTGAATGTTACAATTATACAGTAGTTCTAAAAATAAAACATTACCCTGGAACCTTTGAAAGAAAGTAAATGTAGCAAAAATGTGACTCTAAAAATAAATGTTGAACCATTTGCTTTTTAAAATAAGTTCCTTTGGGGTTAGGTTAAATATATAAGTAAAAAGTTTAAATTAGCAAAAGGTTATTGGAGTTCTAAATAAATGTTTTCTAGAAGAAAAATTCTTTTTCTTTGCAAGTTAGCTTTTCCCAGCACATACTATGCAAAATATCTAGCTTATTTCCTTTGTTTTTATTTTACATTTTTGGATTTCTGGGTGGCTTCAGAACAAGGCACCTCATTTGTCAGTATATTATTCTATCATGTATACTGTCCTTAGCACCAATCTCCATTTAATGGCTCTGGGATTTTTATTTTTTATTTATGAAGGAAATTTATATTGCTGTTCTTGAAAAGCATTACTTTTTATCCTTTGTTGACTTAGAAATGTTACAACCTAAAATCATGTTATTCTTTAAAAAAGTATGGGTTTCTTTTCAAAATTTAAACTTGCCTAATGTGGGTAGCTCTTTTCTCCACAAGTTTATATAGATGAGAACCTCACCTTTTAGGAGACTGGCTCTTAATCAGTATAAACTCCGCTTGTTTTCACAGTATACTTACTAAAATTAGAATGGTCTTGAAGTACTCCCATCAGTTATACTAGTTAACTGTTCATATTTGGACCATTCCATTGTAAAATTCAAATTGAAATTATGATCTTTAGCCTCTTGTTAAACTTTTCTAATTACTAGTTTTCATTATTTTGTATGTGCCTTTCACAAATCATCACTAAGAGGCAATTACAATTATCCTTCGAGGGGATTCATTTAATTCCATTAAATGAGATTAATTATGTTGTATAAAACCATGGTATAAATTATTCATTGGACTCCGTCCACGTTTTGTTCTTTTGTTCTTTCTCACAGTCACTCACAAAGATCCTAATTGAAAAATTCAAAATAAATTAATTTCAAGTATTCTTTCTTTTTAAACTTTTTCCTCTCATAACTCATTTTTGGCTGAAAATGAGGTAACATAAAAATTATATCAAAGTTACTCATAAAATGGGTTTTCATTTTCAAGCCTTCATATTGCTGATATGTTCATTTCCAAATCTTTTAATATTGTTGACATTTGCCATTCAAGAGTTATTTTCTTTAAAATTTTAGTTAAAAACATGACTATTAAAATTCATGCTTTTTTTCATTATAATAAAGTTTGTGGTTGATAATTTATTATTTTACTTTCAAGTTTGAATACAAAATCTGTGGGTCCAGATCTCTGCACAAGATTTACAATATAAATAAAGAAATCAACTAAATAATATTGTTTCTACTTTGAATTGAGGTGAATGTTACATTTTTTGCACAATGAAACTTTATTAACATTTGATGAAATTATAGAACAAGTGATTTTGTTAAAATTCTACGGTGACTAATACTATTAATCCTTTTAAATCATACCAATAAAATATTCCTGCCTTAATGTCTCTTCTTCTTACCTGAAAGAGAAACTTTAGAGAATGGTTTTAAGGAGGTGGGGAAGTAGAGCTTAACTTTCTCCTTATGTGTTTGTGAAGTGTTTCAACTAAAACATGGTATTAAAACAAAACTTAGAGTACGTATTTTTTTTTCACCTGAAGGAGAAACAAAGGAAAAAGAAAACTAATCTGCTGTGTTTTTAGCCAAGTAATAAAAACTTGAGAAGCTTTAATTTTTATTTTGTCTCTGTGCACTTTTATTTTACATCCACCATATATGTCTGCCACAGAATCAGCACTGCTCTTGATTTGATATCCCTTATATGTTGGGCTTTGTCATGTAATGGTCTCATGTAGTGCATTTACCTCATATCTGGGGACTCTGGATAGAGGGCTGTTGCTATGTTAGCACTGAGTTTTGTAGTTTTTTGCTTTGCAAAAATCCCCATTCAGTGCTATTGTGAATTTTAGAATTTTGTTTTAGTTAAGGATTTAGGATCTTCCGCAGAAGTTCTCAATAGGTTGAAACTTGTGGTTTACCTAGTGGTTTCTGGACTTAAATAGGATCAGTGAATGCTGGGAAGTTGAGCATAGGATCTGGGTAGGTAACCTAATGTGATACAAGGCATGAACCTTTTTTTTGGCATGAACTTCTGAGTCTTGTTTTCTACCTTAAAAATTTATATAAATTTTATTCTTTTTTACCTGTTTTAATATTTTTTAAAACAGTATTTACTACAAGTTCTGTGACTAACCTTTTCTCCAGAATTGGAGTAAAATTGGCTTCAGGAAGATGTACCATTCTCATTCTGACATAGGTAATGGTTACCATTTGTACCTAAAACTGGCAGTGATTTTATTTTTTTTATTTTTTTATTTTTTATTTTTTATTTTTTTTAAAGATTTTATTTTATTTATTTGACGGAGAGAGAGAGAGACAGCTAGAGAGGGAACACAAGCAGGGGGAGTGGGAGAGGGAGAAGCAGGCTTCCTGCAGAGCAGGGAGCCCGATGCGGGGCTCGATCCCAGGACCCTGGGATCATGACCTGAGCTGAAGGCAGACGCCTAATGACTGAGCCACCCAGGTACCCCTAAAACTGGCAGTGATTTTAAAAAGAATGTCTCATTTATGCCTGCTGCCTGTACCCAAAGATCTTGGAAGCCTAGAATTCCTTTCCCAGTCCCTTATCGCAAGAAGCTTAGCAGTGTGCAGACTAGAACTGAATATACAGTGAGCAGTACTCAAAGGTGTGGGCCAAATTTTAGGTAATCTCAGTTTGCTCAGGCAGACCAGTTTGCTAACCTAGGGATCTTGCAGTTTTCTGTAGACTTCCTGTTTTGCTTTCAGTGTCAGTAATTTCAGTCAACTCTAGCAACAGTGCCTGCCCAGTGCACCATCAGCAGAAACCTGGTAACATCAAAATTTGAATAGCATGACTTTTTAGCACTTACCGTGACCAGTGCAATGTTTTGAGATTTTTTTAATCCTTCTAAAGTCTGTAAAGTAGGTACTATTATTACCTCTATAGATTTATATAGATCTTGTAAGTTCCCTAAAGTCACAGAACTCTTAGATCTATAGAACCAGGATTTGCACCCAGGCAGTTTTGGTTCCAGAGCCCATTGTTTTGACCATGGACTATATTATTTCCCATTGCAAAATGTAAGTGGAGCAACTTATGTCTCCTTGTTAATAAAACTGGGATATTCCATGAAAATTTAAGGACAGTAACAATTTCAGAGTGCCTTGACAGAACAAAAAGGGAAATTTCATATTGAACAAGGTTATCTTGTGATAATTTCAATTTTCACTATAACATATATAATGCAGGCAGTGTCTCCATCACATGTCACCAATATCCTATAATTGATTTTCAAATGTGCATGTATTTATTTCACTCACAGAAAAGAGGTTCCTATCTCCAGAGATACTTGTACTAAAATTAAATGTGATGGGAAATTATTGGGGGACTTTCAGCAGACAGCACATTTATGTTCCAAACTGTTTATCTAAGTGGGAAAGTTAATTCCAATATAATTGACCATAGTAGATAACAAGTCAGCCCCAACTATTACACTGAAATAATTTTTTATCTTCGCTTTCTTATGTTTTTCATTACTTAAAAAGTTTCCTTATTGTATATTCCTACAGCATTAAATATAAATTAGTATATTAGCATTAAAAGCTGATGTTTATTTTAACTCCTTAAAACTTAGAAGATTCATTTTTAAATCATTTTAAATCTTTTTGTGGGTCTCCTTTAAATGTCTGTCAGCTAGCCTCAATTTATTAAAACCTTTATAAACCCTGACTCCATAAAACTTTTCATAGAGCTCAGTTGTAGGGGTTTTCATTAATTTTATATATGGGTTCTATGATCTGAAACCTTAATATCCAAAAATGAATTCATTGTTCACATCTGCACTTATTTTTAGAATAAAATTTATTTTTGTACACAAACTACAATGATTCAGTGATTAAAAAAACAAATTTGTATTCTCATCTATGGTCATTTACAGTTCTTGTATATGTGTTTTAATGATAATGTTAGATAAACAAAATCACAAAAACATGCCATGTGTACTGGACTGTGAAGAAACACAATTCTGCTATTAAATTATATCTAAAAAATAACTTCTACCTATCTCAATGCCCTTAGGGAAGCTGGTGGTAAATGTACCCATTTTCCAATTAAATTGTTCTTCCAGTATTGCTTTTATAATAATGTAGTAGGGTATAAGAGTGGTCAAATAGTTCATTCTTTTTATGGAGTTGCTTTTCCACTAAAGTGGCTCTAAGAAAGTGGCCAGGACTCTTCTGATTTCTTGGTTTTTAGGTCTCCAATTCAGTATTATTTGTCCCTGTTTACATAGTTATCAAACAACTTTTCATTTATTCTATATACCAAGAATTTTGTTTTCCTCTTGTTTGAGTTTTTTCCTCTTCATTTCTGGCATTACACATAGATCCTCTACCAATGTCTAAGATTAGATGCAGCTATATAAATGCAAATGTGTAACTTTTCAAATTATTTTTTTCCTTTTTTCCTATTAAGAACCAGTTATATCTCAGTATTTCACTAGTTTTTGTTTAAGCAGCACACAGTTTAAGATATTTAGCCAATTTAATTGGATGGAGTAGTTCAGATTTTATATAAATTAGCTTTAGCATTATCCTATTGTTCGTTCACTAATTGTTTCTTCATTCAACCAATATTTATTTGTCTCTTGCATGATACATGCTAGATACTACAGAGTACTTAGGATATGTGATAGTTAATGAGTATGATCAAACCCTTGCTTGTTTGCAATCTAGAAGGGGATGCAGATATTGAATGAATAATTAATAAAATAGTTAAAATGGTGATAAGTGATTTGTTCATACTGATACATGTAGATCTAGGACATTTTAACTTATTAAGGAGGTGAAATGGCATATACCAAATGACACTTTTTATACACCTATACAAAAGACTTTATGAGATAAATGTACAAGGTAGTTAAAGTATAAGAACATGCACACCAGTCTTCACTAAAACTTACCTCTGGGAAGGATGGGAATGAATGCAGGGGGAATACTGCATTTAACTGAACCCAGAACTAGTTGAAGTTCTGGGCCTGAGATGAGATGTGATAGAATGGGGAAATAGATGTGAGAAGGTAGACGGGTATGAGATGTGTTTAACAGATGAAGGTTGGCAGCACTTGGTGATAGTATCTGGTGGATGAAAAGAATGAGATGTCAAGTGGACAACTAGGTTTTAGTATAAGTGATAGGACAGATGGTGCTGCTTTACTAAGATGGAAAACACTGGAGAAGCCAACCTTGGGAGTACAGGGAGAAATGAACTTTGGTTATTGTAACAACTAAAGGTCTGTTTGGCTAGATATCAAGAGTGTGATTAGTAGGGGTTTAAATGAATGGGGTTGTTTTTCTAACATAACAAGAAGTCTGGGGGTAGAAAACCCAGGATGTGTGCCATTTGTAAGATATACTCCAACCAACCTTAGTGTGTTGGCTTTAGATTTCCTGCCTGTCACCTTTTAGTTGCAAGATAACTGTTCCACCTTTAGCCTCACTTGTATGGTCAAAGTGGAAGAAGAAAAGAAAGAGGAATACCTAAATCAGATAAGTTCCCAGAAACCCATCTGACACTTACTGACCAGACTAGCTACAAGGGAATGTAGGGAAGAATTTTTAGTTGGCACACTGCTATCCCTAACTAATAGAGATTCTCTTAGCATGGATGGGGTAGGGAATAGATCATAGGTAGGCAATTGGCAGTGTGAGAAAACTAACTTCCATTTGACGTATTTATATTTGTGAGATACCCAAGTAGTGATGCTGAGTATCACGTGTAGGCTTAAAACTTAGGAGAGTGGTCTGAGTTGGAGATATAATTATGTGAGTTGTTAGCATGAAGAGAGTAGATTTGAAACTCAAGCTGTGTGAGATTGCTCCGGAAGACAGTGCAGAATGCGAAGGAACCTTAAGGAACTCCCATTTTAAAAGAACAGTACACAAGTCTCCCACTAGGGAAAAATATCCCATTAGGAGAAAATCCAGCATAACATAGTAGAAGTCAAGGAAAGAGTATTGTAAGAAATTTGGAACAGTCAACTGTACCAAAGCAGACATCTTTCCTAATTTTCTTTTGGTGTTAAAATGCCCTTTTATTTAGTAAATGGTATCAGTAGATGGTAGGGTTGTTTTTATTGTATGTGCTCAGAAAATAAAAAATCAGCAGCCCATATTGGTAACCTTCTCCCCACAGTTAAAATTTTCTTGGCTTTGAGATTTAAAGGTCGGAGAACTATTGGAGTAGAGCAGGTTTGGCTGCTGATAGAAAAGACCCAGTAAAGAAGGAGAACTTGAGATAGATACAGGAGAGCAGAAATGGCCAATAAAGTGATGTCTCTGGAAAGAAATGGAGCCCTCAGCACAAGTGGAGGATTAGGTTTGGTGGGAGGAAAAGCATCTCTTCCAATAAATAGAGGACATTGAGAGGCAGGCAGGTAGGTTTGCAGACATGGTAGGGAGAAGTTGAAGTTTTTGCCCATTGGCTTCCATTTTCCTGAAGAGTATGAAAGCAGGCTTTCTGCTGAGAATGAGTTGTGGAGTTGGAGGGAGGCTGTGCGGTTTCCGGGCATAAAGAAGATAGGAAATGTTGATTCTTGAAGAGTGGGGCAGAGCTGAAGAAAATACGGCAACATTGTCAGAATAGTATTGAGGTTGGTAACCGTGGATTTGCTGTGATGCTAATCTGCTCTGTTGCCACCCGCCTCCCTCCCCCTATTATCCTATAGCTGCATTCCAAATTTAGGTTCAGAAGCTGCAGAAGATCAGGCAAGGGATTTCAGAGCATTTACCAGATAGTGATTTTAACCGTAGGCTTTGGAATCTACTTTAGACCCTCCCTACATAGAAGACCTACATTTAGGCTTTTTTCTTTTAGAATTTGATTTTACTTAAAGAATTTTCAACTAATATAGATTACACTAATAGGTGAGTTCTGTATATGATTTTGCCATGCCCAACCGCCTTGCTGATAAGAATTATAAATGTTAAAATACCGATACATGCTAAGCAGTCTCATGATAAGGCCCTGAGAATGGTGCTGGAGTGATTTTTTTTTTTTTTTGGCCTATTTATATATATATATTATACAGTGTTAAACATTGCATTATCTTTAAGGGTCTTTAAAATATCCTATTCTCCAGCAGCTTCTTGTATTATGTGCTGGAGGAACCTGTTAGCATAATTTGATGATATTACAATGTCAATGAAAGTGCTTTGAAAAGTGTATAGCACTAGAAAAATAGATGTCATTGTGCCTGTTCTGTGTGTTGTCTGTAAAGTCGGCATGTCAGACTTCCCACAGTAGAACTGTAAAATAAACATTAAAGAATGTAGAGAATTAAGTATGGCTCTCTGGAGATGAGAGATTTCTTTCTAAAATCAAAGCAGTCAGTAAGAATGTACTGTGGTATTGGTTGGAATAACTACAGAATATTCATGTCCCTGTGCCTTGCTTTGTTGTAGCAACATTTAGGGCATGCAAAGGAGAGATGGGTCCTTTAAACTGAAGACACAATTCTGTCTCTACTGCTGCCAAGTCTTTGTTTTGTTTCTTGGCAGAAAGAGAACCCCATCTCTTTTCAGGGACCTTGTGTATATTTATTTTTAATTTCTACCAGACAGTGTGAGAATCTTTTGAATTCTATTTGCCCTGACCCTGTTTTGTTTGTTTGTGTGTTTGTTTTAAAGTATTATGTACAAGCATTTGGTGACTGTTTTCTTCTCTGTCTTATTCTTTGCTTTTAGTTTCTTTGACTCTTTGGGGTTTTACCTACTTGTTTTTTTAGTTAATAATAATTATAAATGAACGTGACACTTTATCATGCCAGAAGTGTGGCACCTTGCCCTCTATCTGAACACACTAATGTTAGCTAATCTTCATGGAGTTTTACAAATATTTGTATAAGGGAGAAAGAGAGCCGGGAAGATAGCGAATATGAAACTTTGATAGTTGTCCGTGCCATATAAATACTCTTAGGTTTGCCACATGGAAAATGCACTTCTGTTCTTCAGGGAAATAGCTGCCTTTGCCCTTGCTTATTTCGATTTTCCTCCTATTTGTTGCTGACTTCTTAAGTAGGAATGCTGTTTGTCATGCCACACAAAGATACGATGTTAGCTACTTTTATGCTTGGATCTAAAAGGAGGGTTGCTAATGGGCCCACTGGTATTTTTTTTCGGCCATTCACTGGCATTTACCGGAATAACATGAGCCACTGAGATAAATTGTTTATTTGCTGCTAATGGTATAGCAATCATATTTGCTCTCTTGACATTGACCCAAAACTCATATTTCACTTTTAAAGACTTAAATGCAGAGACTGAAGATATCTTTAACTTTTTTCCTTTTGTGGCATTGATATGCCAAGTTGAATGATTTGTTTTGTCTATTTTCTTTTCAATTAAAAACAAAATACCTTTGGCTAGCACCTCAATAGAAAATTAGTATTTCTGATTTCCCTAGGAACTGTTTCTTAGTTGCTGTCTTCTGATTTTAGTCTTGGTATTGTATTGGTGCGGAAATCTCATCTCAGGTTTTGTTAGGAAATCTCTTGGCCCAATAGATACTGCGTAGTGGTCGAGAGTGCTGACCCGAGCATCAGTCATACTGAGCATGAGCTCTCCCTCTGTCACTTACCAGCATTATTACTTTGCTCAAGTTAATTTAAATTCATTAGCCTTCAGTTTCTTGTCCATTGAATAATAACAGATAGTAATACTCAAAGCACTTAGCTCAGTCCAGAGAGAGTAGGTGCTTCATATTAGCTATTTTTTTCTAAATAATGTATAATCTGAATGTTTGTCTTTATGGGTTGTCAGATTTCTTTGATATAATCATGACTTCTTAATTTAAGAATAAGTAAAATTATTTCAGGTTTATCTATTCACTGAGAAATTTTGAAAATGGTATGCTTAGGAGAGTTTATTCTTTAATCAAGCAGAATGCAGTGTTTGGAGCTGCCATTTTGAGGTTATATTTTGTAAGTGAAATTTCTATGCTCCTCTTTAGAGTAAAATTTACTATTCAATTTATTCCTCTATATTAAAATTATTATATGAACACCTCCTGCATTAAAAATTTGGAAATGTCATGAAATTTCTGGACTGTTATTCCTTTAAAGGATTTTCTCTAATCCTCTGATGTCAGTTTGGATTAATTTTGTCTATATATAGCAGATTAATAATTGTGTCTGAATAAGTCAATGAAAAAGCTTAGGAGCATGTAGCCTCATACTCACCTTCCACTTTTTAATCACAAAAGTACTATAATTTTGTTTTTATATGTCCATATGATATTTATATGAATATTAAATAAGGAAAAGAGGAAATAGCTTTGCTCACATACGCATTGTGCAGGTTTATATTTCTACCCTTGTTGGTAAGAGATTAATTTACATTTGATGACAACTTAAAATTTTTCTTTCACTGTACTATAATAGTTTTCTATTTCTTAATCTGACCTTAAGAAAAATATTTATGAAAGAAGGCTGAAAAGTTATTTTCATTTAAAGGCTCAAAAAGGCCAAGTTGGCGTGAAGCTTTTAAAACAAAACTGGATCTGGAGTGATGATGGTTTATTTAACAGATGAAGAGTATCTGTCCCATGGCAACAGATACTGTAGTGAGCTGGAAATGAGAGAGTGGCTTACGTCAAACTAGAAGTGGTACGAAGGGAAGGACGGTTTTTCAGTTACCTGCCTTTTTTTTTTTTTTTTCATTAAAGCCGTTCCAAAAGGGCTGCATTATTAGTCTTTGTATGAAGACAGAAACTAATGAGGAAAAACAAGGGTAGCCACAGTGTTGCAGTTGGTAACAGAGTTGGAAATAGAATACTTGGAGTAAAGCTAATGAATCAATCCTCTCTTCCTTCTTCCCTCTTTGTCTCTCTTCTCCGACCTTTCCTTCCCAGCCTCCCCTCCTTCCTCTTGATATTTAGCAAAGGACCTTTATGTTAGAGCTAAATTGCCATTTCATCCTTTTTCTTCTGTCCTTTGGATAACAGTCTGAGGTCTATTAAGGACTCACATCACCATGGTCTAGTTGTACAGAATTGAGAATGTAACCCAGCTACATTACTGATTCATATGCAATATGACCTTGAGCCAAGGCCCTTAACCTCAGTGGTAGTAATAAATAAAATATACCTATAATTTTATTTTACAACCAGCCTATCAGAAATGTTTAAAAACAATTACAACTTTTTAAAATGTTGAATTTTTCAAGGTTGTTCACTATATAAATGTAAAATGATATTATGTAATTCTGATTGCTACTTGTACAGAATTAAGGCATTTGGGAGAAGGAGACAAAAGTCACACAGTTCAACTTTTAAACAGGCTTAAAATGAATAGAATGATACGATTGGAGAGTTAGGAATGTCTTTTTTTAGAATTGTAAAATTGATAGACTCTCCAACTGCTACTAGCTGTTTTGGAGAAAGAAGTACAATTTCGATATGCCAAGTATGCTAGTGTGAAATGAACTCATGTGAACTGTAACATTTTTGTCCTACTGTTGTCATGACTTTGTATAAATAAACTAAGATCAGGTTGTCTGGTTCTGGCAGGTTCTGACACAGAGATTTGATAAGGAAAATGTAGTAGTACTGGAAAATGTGCAGGGTAAAGGGAAAGCTGGTTAACATTTAATTTATAAATTTTTAGTGGCTACCTGCCCAAGTGAAGTTTCTCTTTACTCTGGAGAAACATACATTAAACATCAGAGCCCTTCATTTATATGGGCTACTGTGGAACTATGTTATGTTCCACTGCTTTATACCGAGGAGTGATTCATCACAACAGATGAATCTATCTCGACAGTTACTGTTGACTCACTGTTTTCTACACTGGCCTTCTTGACATGTATTTTAAAAGTAACATAACCCAAGTATCCATTGGGGAATTAGGGGATTGAGCCTTGATCAGTGGGTAGCACACCCACATCCTTATGTCAAACCAGATTATTTCAGGTTAATCTATTCACTGAGAAATTTGTGGAGTTGCACGAGTCATCTCAGAGGGTGTCCTCATCCTTCAGTTTGATTTACGATGCTCATCATTCCAGAGGGTGTGCCAGTTTAGCTGGGAATACTTGTGGAACTCTTTTAACAAGACCAGGAAGTAGACTGTCCCTAAATGAAATAACCCTCCATCTGCTGTCTCAAAACTGTTAAACTGTTCCATTTTCTTTCTTGGCATTCTACTCATAGCTCATTTCATGATTTATGCAAACCTTAAAAATACAGGTGGCTATTTGCTGGAGTAAATGTGGTTTTAATTTTAAGCGGTGCCAGTGCCTGTGCGCCCCCCTAGTGTTTTTCTGTCTAGAAGTGAATGGCACTCATTTTGTGATCAAGCTGCTGCTTGTCTTGATCTATGACTTGGACTAAATTCAGCCCTGCAGCTAGTTTGTTTTCATGGGAAGAATTCTAAGCTTCCATGTTACCCCCTAATAATTTTTTTTTTTTTAAGGCAAGCTAGTATTTTTTTCCCCTGATAAATCACAGAGCTTTTGTACATTACAGTTTTCTGATTTTTTCCCCCTCATTTTGTGTTTCTCTCTCTGAGCTGAAACATGCCACTCTTGGGCCATATTTAATAAGGAGTATTAGAACTTCGGAAATATTGAATAATTAAGTGACACATACAATATATAAAAAATCTCGGTCTTGGTCTAAATTCAGAATTTTAAAAAGGGGAGTTTATGCATGCAGTCACTGAAAATCATCAAGGGTTTATTGCTCAAAAGGACTAATATGCTTTAAAGAATAAGAACTATGGGGTTAATGTATTAGTGGTATCCATGTCGGAACTCTGGATTTCTCTTGAGTGGTAGAGGAGATAAGATGCGTAAGTAAATCTGCCATAGGTGATAGGGCCGTGGTGAGGGAAATGTCGGAGAAAGAGATGAGTTCTGATTGAAGAGGTTGGAGTAGAGCTCATAGACAGGGGCTATGAATAACGCTGCAGTGGAAAACGGGTGGAGAAAAGATGCTTTCAGGCAATAGAAAGTGTGTACTATGGCTTAGTAGGAGCAAAAGGTACATTCAGAGTTGTAGTGGGAGATACAGGGTCTGATTGATGACTCCTTGGCACGTGCTGTCACAGAACACCATGCGGGCAACTGGCAACAAGTTACATGGAGAGTGACTGCTGGATGAGATGCCTGAGGAAGTGTGGTAGCAAAGAAGGGGCTTCCAGAGGTTTTCCAGCTGGCCCTTGAAGGAACGGAAGGGTTTGATTAGGAATCTAGAGGTAGGAGAAAAAGGAGCATTGACACAAAGATAAAAACAAGAGCAGTAAGAACAGTTTTGTTCTGTGGAGGTTGAGAGAGCAAAGAGAGTTAGCCAGAGTGAAGAATCTTGAGTGCAAGGTTAAAGAATTTAAATTTTATCAAAAATGATTTGGAGATTTTTTTTGACACTCCCATGCTGAGAAACCTTTTAATGCTGAGAAACTCCCATGCTGAGCAATATTTTGAGAAGATGAGTAGAAATATATGGGAAAGTTTTGGTGGGTGGAAGGACCAGAAGTAGAGGCACCAGTTAGGGTGAACTGAACATATTTGGTAATGATACTTGAAGTAAAAGCTAAAGGAGGTAGAAGAATTAATAATGATTACAGTTTAGTCCCCCAAATGGTGGTGGTAACAATTTGAATATTTGATGCTTTGGGAGAGAATATTGATTTAGTCAGTAAACATATTCTTTTAATTTCAGTATAATTGAAGTATAACATCGAGTGAGTCTAAGGTGTACACTGTGTTGATTGGAGTCAACACGTATTTAATGAGCACCTGTTAAGTGTGGTAGGCACTGGGGTTATAATGGGGTAAAAATAAGGTTTCTGCCCCACATGGAGCTTACATTTAATGGGGAAAAGAGACAAGAAACAAATTTAAATATATATATAAAATATATAATGTGAAATATCATATATATGATGTCAGATAATAAGTGCTCTGAAGAGAAAAGGCAAGGTAAGGGATAAGGAATGATGAAAAAGAGGTCAGTATTTTAGAATCTGTGAGATAACATTTGAGTATAGACCTGAATGAAATGAGGGCAGGAGCCTCACTATCTGGGGAAAGCGCATCCCCAGCCAGCACAGCAAGGGTAGATCCGAAAACGGCAAGGAGCCCACCCGGCTGGTGGAGACCTGCAAGGGGCAGAGTGATAGGGAATGAGATGCACGATGTAACTGGGGAGTAAGGCATTTAGTGTTCTGAAAGCCATGGTAAAGAGTCTTAATTTTATTCTAGTATGACGGGAAGTCACTGGGAGTGCTATGACCTATGTTTTCAAAAGATCCCTGTGGCAGCAGAGTTGGTTGAGAGGAATGAATAGTTAGGAGGCGATGGCAGTCCTCCAGGTGAGATAAGGTGAGCCTAGGGTTATATTACTGGAGGTGGTGAGAAGTGGTGGGATTCCAAATACGTTTTGGAGGTAGAGCAAATGTGTTGATGAGCTAGACGTGGGTTGTGAGAAACAGAATCAAGGAATATCACCAGGCTCTATTTGGTAGGTTTGTGTGAATTAGAAAACTAGTTCTGCCTTGGCATAAGCAGACCCTGTCAGCACGTTTGTATGAGGAAGTCTCCCTTCCTCGCATCAGATGTACTTGGGCACTGGACGCCACAGTGGGGTGAGAAGAGCGTGGGTTGGGTACCCCTATGTGGCCAGGCATCCTTGAGGAGGGCTCAACCGGTGCAGTCAAATATGGCAGCGCTGGATGATAAATTAGCTTTTGGCCCGAGCAACTGGGTGAATTGTAGGATCATCCCCAAATGGGGGAGACCAGAAGAGGAACTAACTGGGGTTGGGCGGTGGAAATCAAGTTCTATTTTGTGTGTAAGTCTCAGATGCCTGTTGAGCATTCTAGAGGCAGTGTCAAGTAGGCAGATGGATATGGACTTCTGGTGCGGAGCCATCAGAGCTGCAGAGAGGCTTGCTATTTTTGAGTTTGAAATGGCAGCATGATGAGCAAGTGGAGCTGTTGAGTTAAGGCTTAGGAACAAAGATTTGGATTAAAGATGTAGATTGGGAAAATCATTCTGGCGAAAGGAATGTATGAGACCTTTGAGGAAAATTATCCTCTAAAAGGATGGAGACTGCCTTTGGTGTATTCTTTTTTTTTTTTTTTTTTAAAGATTTTATTTATTTGAGAGAGAGAGAGCACATGAGAGGGGGGAAGGTCAGAGGGAGAAGCAGGCTCCCCGCTGAGCCGGGAGCCCGATGTGGGACTCGATCCTGGGACTCCTGATCGACCTGAGCCGAAGGCAGTCGCTTAACCAACTGAGCCACCCAGGCGCCCCCCTTTGGTGTATTCTTAAGCAGTGGGAAGTGGGGGATGATTCTGCACAGCAAACTAGAAGAAGATCTGGGTAATCAGCACTGTGGAAGACAAGGAGTTAGAGGGCAGGACTTGGTGGGGAGGTCATCAAGAAGCAGGACTTGGGAAGGCTGCTGGAGCTTTTGAGAGTAGAGGTAATAGTGGGTGAGGAGGCAATACAAGCTACTTTCAGAAAATATGCACCGAGAGAGGGTAGCAGTAGGGTTATATGTTGGTTTTTCAAAACAGGTTGAAGTTGTGTCTGTATTAAGGGAGAAATAAGGGTTCCAGGGAAGGAGGGAAAAGTTGAAGGTGCTGGAAACAAGGAGCAAGTTTGGGTGATTGGGAGGATATATGTTTAAAGGAATCAGTAAAGAAGTTAGTCTCAGAAGTGAAAAAGGATAGATGTGTTTTGCTTCGAGGTTTGGAGAGAAAGAAGGGAGAATAGGTATTAGAAGTAGATGTTTTGCGTAACAGGAGGGAGAAGTGAGAACACTTATCTAAGTACAGCTGTGGTCAGGGTCATCTGCTTTGGGGGCACCACTGGTACTGAAGGCCTGAAGACAGAACGAAAGGGAATCAATAAGAAAAAAAAAATTGTCAAGCAATGACGAGAGACCAGCTGGAAATATGAAGAATAATTTGTAATAGCCCATCAGTATTTTTTCTGTGGGCCCAAGAGCACAAGGGGAATTGGGGATTCCAATTGGATCCAATTAAAAAGGGGGGGCACTTGGAACAGTGGTTTATAACCCAGAAGAGTGCCTATCAAAATCACCTGGAGACATTTGTCGAAAGGCTGTTTTTCCTAAAATGTGTCAAACTGAGGTGTGGGATAAGGACAATTAGAAATGGGAGAAGAGATGCTTCTGTATACTTTTAGAACATTCTCTTTGATTCTGTGATGCTTTTCTCTCCACCTCCAGGGAGAACACTGTTCTGGACTTAGGATTAGCAGGAGACCGACAACAGGGCACAGGCTGGGCGGGAGCAGTAAGGGTGGCTTGGAAGGCAAGCTAATGGACTGAAGGAATAAGAGGAAGGTTTTCTGGAGTAACGTCAACAGTAATAGTAAAATTTGGCGGGGGGTGTTCAGCTAGACAGGTTCCTATATTGCAGAACTTTACAGAGCCTTTCATGGGCCCATGAATCTCCAAGAAGGGGATTTAATACGTTAAGAAAATGCCTGACTATAGGACCCTTTTTACCCCACAGATCCTTTGTGCAGTTTCTACAGAACACACTGTGAAAATGCTGACCTAGAGAAGTCAGCAATGGCTAGTTCCAGCTTGATTTAAAAGGAAAGCCACAGGGAGAGGGAAGCCATTGTAGAAAGGGGAGAGGTCCAGGTTAAGCTCTTGAAAGCGCAGCTCCCAGGCCCACGGCTTTGTTGGTGGATAGCTGGGTTACTTTCCATCCCTCCAATTCAACTCCTGTTTTTTACCATTGAGTCCAGTGTCAGGTGGATCATCAATATGAATACTGAAGTTGCAAAAGACGGAAGTGGGAATTTATGAAGTATTTACATTGTGTGTTCAACAGTTTCTCAAAAACAGGGTTGGAGAAAGTCTCTATGAAAGCAAGCCAAAATCTAATGACCGCCTTTTCCTTAATTGTAAGGACAAGCAAGTGGGTAACTGTCAAAAGAAGATACACTTTGAAGTCTTGAAGCACTCATTAGCAGTGACTTAAAATCTGGGGAGTTTACCCACCTTTTGAGCAGAGGCAGTGTCCTAGGCTCTGAGAATGCTCCAGTTTATACTACCTGGGCATTGACTTGAAGACTGTCTTTCCAGGGGAGTATAGTCCTTAAGTTTAAGGTGATTAATACTGAATGTTGTCCCCTAGGATTTCCAGAGAAGCCGGTGATTGGTGATTGGTGAGGACAGTGATTGCTGGCAGGGATTAGACATTTATATAGCATGATTTATGAGTATAAAGTCCACTCACGGTACTGAGACAAACCAAATTAGAAAGGTTCTAAACAATTTTCATTTGCCCCAACTATGTTTCACAGGTCCCAAATTTCCACTTTTGCGCCAGTATCATTCCACTCCCTCCTTCATGTAGCTTATCTTTATTGATGAATTTTCTCTCCTAACCCTCTATTTAAAAAAAAAAAGTCATGCGTGTGTGTTCTTTTTGGTGATAGTGTACTTGTGGTAACTTCGTGCGTGTGACTCAGCTGAAGAGTTCAGAGCACATGGAGATCACTTACCGGTGATAGTGGCACGTTCTATTTATTTTCCCCCCGTGGATGCCTGAACTCTCTTTTCTTCACAGGTGAAGTCAGTGATAAACCTTTTGTTTGCCGCGTATACTGGAGATGTGTCTGCACTTCGAAGGTGTGTTAACACGGTGGCGTATGGCTCGGCATACGGTTTACAGAAGTTTATGAAGTTGCTTCTGCGCAGATGGCCATTTTTTAAGGCTGATCTAATAAAAATGACCCAAACAAATTTGTATTAAATCCCCCCACTTCCAGTGCCTTACGCTTCCTGTGCAGTCTTGTCCTTTTCTACCTCCTAAAAAGCCCAGACCTCTGTTCTCCCAAGTGTAACCGTTCAACTAATCTGGCTAATTAGTGTTTTATTGGAGTTGAATGATGCTTTCTCAGTCCCCTTCTCCCCTCCCCTTCCCACATTTGGGGGTGAAGAGGGAGTGAAAATGGGCATTTAGTGTTCGTAGATCACCAGAAAGGTTGTATAGCACTGCACACATAAGATCTCTTGTACAGAGTAGCAACTGAATTTTAACATGGAAAAATATTTATGCTTAATTTCTACCTTTGTCTTCCAGTCTGATCAGTATTTATATCAACAGTATTGTATTATAAACTTCAAAGTTGCTAGGAGACTAGATCTTAATTGTTCTCACCAGAAAAAAGGAATAATTACATGATGGGATAGAAGGAAGTTTAGCTAAAACTACTGTGGCAGTCGTACTGCAGTATATAAATGTTTCAGATCCAGCATGTACACCTCAAACTTCCGTTATGTTCTATGCCAATTTTAGCTCAGTAAAACAATGTGCACTTTAAAAATTGTTTTAAAGTTTCCTGATTAGTACTTGTAAACTGTACACTATAAAATGTTACAGAATGGGAGCCTTAGTAAAAACATTTAACTTTGGGGTGCCTGGGTGGCTCACTTGGTTAAGCGACTGCCTTCGGCTCAGGTCATGATCCTGGAGTCCGGGGATCGAGTCCCGCATCGGGCTCCCTGCTCGGCAGGGAGTCTGCTTCTCCCTCTGACGCTCCCCCCTCTCATGTGCTCTCATTCTCTCTCAAATAAATAAATAAAATCTTTAAAAAAAAAAAAAACATTTAACTTTAGTAGTAGGTGTTAGTTTCTTGCCCTTCTGAGGCACAAACTTTGGTATGCCACCATCCTTGAGTTTTGAACAATAATGTAATGAAGCTGAATTCTGTGAGAGTTGGTGAACATTTCCTTTTACCCAAAAAGAACAAAGCTAAGGAAAAGAGGAGAGGTGGCATTTACCCAGGAGGCCTGTGTACTAGTTGAACACGCTCTCAAGTTCCCATTAGTGACCCCGATAAAGGATGGCACTTACTTGTCTCACAAGACCTTAGAATGGTGGGATAAATGTTACAAGGGTGAATGACATTTTATAGATCACGAATAGCTTATTCTTACACATTTTCAGATTTGCTTTGTCAGCCATGGACATGGAACAGCGAGACTATGACTCTAGAACAGCACTCCATGTAGCTGCTGCAGAGGGTAATATATGAACCATTCATCTTTTTTTTTTTCCAGACGTAACTTCTACTTAATACTAAAATCTGCCTGTTTTGTTTTGGATACAGGTCATGTTGAAGTTGTTAAATTTTTGCTGGAAGCGTGCAAAGTAAACCCTTTCCCCAAGGACAGGTGAGCATTTATGTTACCTTCTACCATGTAATTGGTGAGTCCAGGTTTTATTATACAGGGCTATAATATTTAAGTTGATGGTGTATTTAAATCCACCATGTATATATTGGAGACATTCTTCAACTTGCTATGGTACCTTACAAAGGCAACAAACAAAAACCTTGTTTCTGCTAGGTTGATCATTCTCTCTCCCATATCCTCTCTCTCATCTAAGGATGGTCTCTTATTCAGAATTTTTCGGATTTGTCTGTTAGTCAATACACTGTATAAAGAAAACAGTGCTTTGTGTTGGAAAAGAATAGGAATTTTGTCCTTGTGGGGCTTTTAACTTCATAGGGTAGATAAGATAAACATTTATAGGAGCATATTAAAAATGTGTAAGAAAATTACTGTCACAGAACACTGAAATGAATACATTAGACTTTCTTGAAATTCCTAGATTTGGCTGGTGTCAGTTTTAGAAGGCTCTGTGGAGTTGAATTTTAATCAGTGCTTTGGGGAAGAGATGAGATTTGAAGGTACGGAAAGGAGAGAAGGGTGCTCTGCCTGCAGTGGGAGAAATCTGCTCGGAATATATTTTGCTTCTCTCCTCTCTCTTTCCTGGTCCACATGGCAAACCACCTTTCCTCTTGAAGTAAATGCTTTCCACAAAGTGGTCAGTCATGGGAAGTTTGAGAGTGCAGCTGTACTACATATATAAATATATAGTCAACTCTGTGCTCACACACTTGCACATCATGTACCTGGAGTTATGTAACAGGATGAGTCAGTAATGAGAATAAAGTCTACGAATTGAAGGAAAAAATGCTTGATAGAGAGGTTTGAGAAGTATGATTAGGAGTTTTGGATTGGATATTTGGGGACTGTATTAATAAATTTGGGGCAAGTTGATTATTCTCTAGCTATATCTTGGTTTCACTGTTTTTTAAATTAGAAGTTTGGGTTTTATTAGTTCAAGCTCCTTGCAAGAAATGCAGAAAAGTGATGATGTCAGTGTCTGAAAATTGTTAGTGTTGTAAGTATGGTAACACTTTGGTTATTTCATCATGACCTTTACTGGCAATATTTTATTTTTTTTTTTTATTTTTTTTTTTTAAAGATTTTATTTATTTATTTGAGAGAGAGAGAATGAGAGAGAGCACATGAGAGGGGGGAGGGTCAGAGGGAGAAGCAGACTCCCCGCCGAGCAGGGAGCCCGATGCGGGACTCGATCCCGGGACTCCAGGATCATGACCTGAGCCGAAGGCAGCCGCCCAACCAACTGAGCCACCCAGGCGCCCCAATATTTTAAAACCTCATGTTAAGAGTGACAATCTTCCCTTGTATCCCCAAATGTAATGTTCACACCAGCTCTTTCTAGAGCAAGAAGCTGACGAGAGTGTTTCCCCCACCCAATCTTGTGCCCTGTGTTTATAATGCCAACTAAAACACTATTTAACACAAGCTGGGAACATTTACTGTGCTTTATATTTTATCCTTTATACCTAAAGATCATGAAGTGTTTTGTTTTTTGCCCTACGTTGGCCTCTAGGAATGTGGAAGTAGACGTACCCATCTGATAGGCAGGAGTTAGCTAAATAACTAACTTGGTAACTGGGTATTCAACTACTCTAGAATATAAGCTAAACCAAGACAACTCTTTTCTCCATTTCATAGAGTCAGTGTCCCCTCAAATTGTAAAATAGGCTTGAGTGAATGTAGTGTGTTCTTCAAAGTTGACAGTCTGTATTATTTCATGGAGGAAGAGTTGTCAAAAATGTAACTTGCAATTAACATTCAATTGTTCCAGAAAGAGATAATTATTTGCTACAGATGCCTGAACAGTCCCCCTCCCCCACCTCCCAGTTTAAGGCCAACTCCCTAAATTAATGAAGGCCAGTGTGGAAAAGGAGCTGTTTTTGGAGAAACATGAAGATACATAAAATGTTACTTACCTGATTTTAAAAATGAAGATTACAAAATTTTATCCAAAAATATTTTTTTGAGACTATTCAGAAAACCTTTCGGTTCCATACTGTGACCCCATTAAGGAGGTAAAAGGTTGAAGACAGAGCTGGAAAGGAAAGAAGAAATGGCAAGAAGGAAAACCAGAAGGTTGGGAGAGTAGCACATGACAAAGTGGGAGGCTGAGCACCTGGCAGCCATGGAGAAGTTCAGTGGAGAGAGGAAGAGAGGCTCAAGAGTTTGTCAAGAATTAGGGGACCGATTCTCACACTCTCATTTACTTGCGTTGTGAGTTTCACAGCATTCTCTCTTCTTTCCAAAGGCTGTTGAGCTGGTTAATCGCTGCTGGCAGCTCTTTCTCTTATCTTCAGTCTTCACCTCTCTCACTGAGGAGCACACCCCAGAAACACACTTAACAATGGAAAGCGTCGTTACTGTTCTGGTGGTGCAGTGGTCCATTTGAGCCCCTGGGTTCCCATCCTTACCAGAGATGAGGACAATGTCAATCCCTCTGGGGCCGATGCCGCTCCTCCAGTGTGTGTCTGGGCTCTAATGAGGTCACAGTCATTTCCAGACTTCCGAGATTTGTTGTGATTTTGAATCGACAGGAACACAAATTTTCAATCCAAGGATAGGGTGATGGGTGTTATATACCTGAGTTTTCCTTGGACATTTTATTTAGGGAGCGATCCTGTGGGCTTTTCATGAAATTAAACTTCCGGCATCCCAGAGGAGTCCATTGTATCTGTCCACACTAGAACTTCCCCTCCATACGCACTTAGATATGTGAACAAGATCCATTTGTAGAAGATTGCTTTCCCTTCCTCCCCATATCTCAAGTGGCCCGTGAGACCACTTTTTGAATTATGAATCCATTTCTGTATCTCAATTTTTACTTGTAACATTGATGAAATGGCCAAATTTGAATGGCCCTTAAGCCTGCATTTAGCATCTAGGAACGCTGGATTATCATCTTTTTACGGAGATTATCTTACGACCCAGGCCATGTTGTGCTACCCATTTAGGTGGAATAACACCCCCATGGATGAAGCGCTGCACTTTGGACACCACGATGTATTTAAAATCCTCCAAGAATACCAAGTCCAGTATACGCCTCAAGGAGATTCCGACAACGGAAAAGAAAATCAAACGGTCCATAAGAATCTTGATGGATTGTTATAACGGTCTTAAGCCCCAAATATAAATCACTTACCTATTTAATTGTGGAAAATGATTATGAAGAACATGTGTATTTCTATCTGGTAGTGATGTATATTTTACAACATTTGTCATTTCAGTGTTACTGGAGTTTTCTTCATTGTACACACAGGACAAATCTGATCTCTTTGGGAAAAAATAGAAATAAAACAATCTCCCTCCATAATGTGAGCAATATTTACCTCGTGCATTGTATAATTTGATGTAAAAGAAATAGTTACCAATGCTAGCTTAACTGTGTGGTCTTCAGGATTTATTTTTGTGTGTTCTGTGAATTTTCAGTTTGTACGATGAACTTAGGCATTTATAAATTAAGTTCTGTTGTACAGTCTGTCCAGATGGGTCAAGGCTGCCTTCAGAAGCAAAAAGAGTGTGATTTTTCAGGACTTCAAATGTAGATTTAGTTTGAGTGTCCGAACAACTATATGCACTTAGGGTTATGTGTTTTAAATGTCTCCCATCACCCTAGCTTCATGGCGTGACTCTTTAAAAATTAAAATAGTTCACAGCTGTTAGTAGCATAGACCAATTCTGATTAGGCTTTATCAGGGAATCTGTTTTAAGATATGTTTGGTGACCAAAATATATATGTGAATATAGTTCTATAATACTTTTGAAAAAAAAAATTCCTTTTTCTATATGCCCCTTAGTCCAGCCTCTCTTCCCAGACATTTAGCTATTTGCCTCTTTGCTTTAGCTGGGAATGTGGGTGCTGGCACACTATGCAGTTTTCACGTTTTCCACCGAAAGTCAGAAAATGCCTCACGTATCTGGCATCCGAACTACAACTATGCCATTTGTCTACAGGCGATGAACCAGAGACAAATTACTAAGCTAAGTACAAATTAGTCAAATTCATCAACCTAAAAAAGGAAGGGATGTGCTGCTGCAGCTCTTTATGTTTCAGTTTCCAGGATAAAGTTGAGGATAAATTCAGATCAACGCTCTAAGCTACCGAAGTTATTATGATGGTATGGGAACTGTTACACTTAACATTTATTTTTAAGCCTGTAATTAAAGGCATCAAGATATTTGTTCTATTTGGGGGACCACGAGATCACTCCAGTTTTCTCCTGATTCTCTACTGGTAATTGTTGGTGGGCTCTATAGTTTAATAATAAGAAAAGGCCATCTCATTTTCAATGGAGACCCACTGTCTGTCTTCGGGAGGAACTGCACCTCTGCTTTATCCTATCATACCTCAGAGGTAAAGGGGTTTGCTAATGAGGCTTTCTGATATTAAGCACACACACAGGCACATACACATACAAGTGGGCTTTTCCCAAGTCCTTTTTAGCGAAATGAACAAAATCCTCAACTATAGGAATGCTAGCTGTTATAATGTAGCAAATTCAGCAAGTTCTTTTTTTTTTTTTTTTCCTTTTCTATCAGCACATACTGCTGCTTCCAACCTTTATCATGCCTAAGGGCCCCTTCCCCCCTCTAGCAGCCTCCAAATGTTTTGATTTTTGCTTCCAGTCGAAGTCAGTGGCTTCAGCCATTGCCCTGACAGCACCTCCTTTGGAGGAACCGTGGCCAGTGTTCCTTCACTGAGCCGCATCAGGCACGAAGCCATGCCCACGTGTGCGCTTCTGTGGGGAATACGGTGGGTGGGCACCTGGCCCTGCCGCTGTACTCCTGCCCCACGGATCTCTCTAGCTATGCAGACAGGTAGTATTTGCAAAATGCTGTAGAGGAACCGCACTATCCCTGCAGATAATAAGCGGTAGATGTTCTTTAGCGGAAAACAACTGAAATAACTTCGCTCACACAGCAGCTTGCTTTGTGTGATGAAAATGAAACATTAAGATGATTCCATTGTGTGGCTTAAAGGTTACCAACAATTTTGAGGCTTTAATGAAAAGAGGTTCTAACTGTTGTTTGGAAACAGAGTTTTCATCTTTTTTGTCAGATCAAAACTATTTTGTAAAATCTTTGTGGTTTAGTCAAATGTGCCCTTATTTACCCATGAGGTTATTTATGACTGCGCTGGTTCCTGCTCTGGCTGGTAATAACAAATACTCTTGGTTTCAGTGCTTTTGACTGTGCTCTTAACTGCCGCCATCAGTATACTCCAAAGATCTTTTTGTTTTGGCTTTAGGATCATTAAGTGCTTTTTCTGTACCATGAGAGCTCTCTGTGGTCATGTTTATTTAAAGCTTCATGTACGTTGCTGTTTTTGGTGGTCTCAATTCTAATGATCTCATTTTGGGGTGCAATGTGCTGTGTCCCACTACTGCCCCACACTGCCCTTTAGCTGCAGAGCTGGATTTGCTGTCGACCATTTGATGCTGTTTTCTGTCGGGTGGGGACTGAATGACCCGATGCTGGATTTAGATTCTTCCTGGGGATTGTACAGCTATGAATGTATTTGCTTCCAGAACCTCCCAAAGTTGAATCTAATCTTAAAACTATAAGTTGTAAGTATTCTGAAATTGGGAAATATTTATTTTAAATGAAATCAGGTAGTGTTGCTTTTTACAGTGTAATAAATACATGTATCCAAAAAAAAAAAAAACCTGTAAAAAATGAATTTTTTAAAACCACTAAGGTTTTATTACATCACTGGGTTGGGAACTCTGCTGAGCATACAGACTGTATCTAGTTGGCTCAAATCAATTTCTCATGCCTCCTCTGAGCCAGGTACTATGCAGGGTGGCAGCTGGAGTTATCACGATGACTGAGAGGACGATCCTGTAAGGAGTTCATCCTTGAGGGGGGGGAGGGTGGACAGGCATGTTTCCAGTGCTCTAGAAGCGAACACTATCATTTTGCAGTTAGGACACACTCAGTATCTATAGAATTCAGTCATTAAACAGGTCCTTCACTAGGAGGGGTTCTAACCACCTTTGAGAAGAGAGGTGGTTTTCACAAAGCCCTGACCTCTATTTAGGGAGCCGAATCTAGTACCCCCACACTAGGGTCTGAGTTGGACGAGCTGGGTATATGGAATGGCATTCGCTTCCAAGGCCAGAAACCCCTGGTCTACATGGTTAGGCTTAGTGTGTGGTTTTCTAACCATAGAGATGGTATGAGAATACCACGACTGCCATTTTCAACTATCGAAGTTGTTGGTCACAAAGTAATTTGCTTGGCAATAGTAGTCAGACGGTGTGAATTGTCTGCGTTACTGACATTTTAGGACTGAAAGAGACATCAGACATCTCTAATCTAATCCCACTCTCATAGATGAAGCTGAGACCCAAGAGGGGGCTGTGATACAGAACTCTTAGTCTCGTGTTCTTTGCATCCTACCACACTGTGCCCACTAGGGACAGAAAACTGGGCTAGTTGCAAATTAGCTAAAAACCTGTCTGTGGAGTTTTAAAGACAAGTGTAAGTGCTACAGTGTTCAGCCTTGCCTAGCTCACCAGGAGCTATGGTATATACACCCCCACAGAGAGGCAGCCCACAGTGCAGGGGAGACAAACAGATGAGTGACACCAGATATGGAAGCATTAAATTATGCTTATCCTTGATACAACATGAGCGTCTTAGTTTTGCGGGACTGTTTACAAGGGCTGGGTAATCTTCCTAATTTCACTCACTAACCTTCATAGTAAAATGAGTAAATTCATGAATCACAGACCAGATAACACAGGGAAGCAGCCCATGAATGTGTTAGGTGGCACTTTAAAAAGGGGCTTTTTGGGGACGGGGTATTTTATAGTTATATAAAGAAAGGATGTGATTACTAGAAGATCTGGGAAGGGTGTGTTTGGGGATGGGAAGGATTAGAAAATTAAATCAGTTATTACAAAGGGGCAAAGACTGGACATTTTATTTCTATTCTGGAGCCTGAACCTGATCCCAGGCCTCCATGCACCCCAGCCTTGCCCCTAGCTGCCTCTCCACAGGTTTGGTTTTTTTAAGATATTATTTATTTGAGAGAGAGACAGAGCCCAAGCAGGGGAAGAGGCAGAGGGAGAAGCAGACTCCCCGCTGAGCAGGGAGCCCGATGTGGGGCTCGATCCCAGGACCCCGGGATCATGACCTGAGCCGAAGGCAGATGCTTAACTGGCTGAGCCATCCAGGCGCCCCTCTCCACGTCTTTTATTTTTATTTTTATTATTTTTTTTAAAGATTTTATTTATTTATTTGACAGAGAGAGACACAGCGAGAGAGAGAGCACAAGCAGGGGGAGTGGGAGAGGGAGAAGCAGGCTTCCCGCAGAGCAGGGAGCCCGATGCGGGGCTCGATCCCAGGGCCCTGGGATCATGACCTGAGCTGAAGGCAGACGCTTAACGACTGAGCCACCCAGGCGCCCCTCTCCACGTCTTTTAAAGAGCCTACTAGAATTGAGTCCAACAAGCACTCATAATAACAAAAAGAAACTGCTTCATACTTGTACAAAAAATGGGGAAAGGCTGCCAACACACCAACACTAGGGCATTAAAGTGGTGTGATGGCGCTAAGAAACACAGAATTTACATAGTATGAGAATACAATACCTTTTATTAGCTTCCTGTCAAAGGTGCCATTGAGGAACCTCTACCTTTGTATGCCCAATATAAATTTAATACGTTTAAAACTGCTTAAGTGTGGTAGTTTTTTCAATTGGCCAAGTAAGAGGTTTAATTTCTTAGTATAGCATACGCATATAACCTGAAGTTAGTTTACCAAAACTTGGAAGCTGAGTGTGATTGTCAGTATCTTTTAAGGGCTATATAAATTCATCTTAGTAGGTTCTAAAAACCATATTATCTTTAGCCTTCCTAAAACTGTTTTAAATGCCATTTCCTTGAAATTGTGCATAGTTTTATATAGCAATTTAAGTTATCTGTAGCTTTTGGCTATGTTTCACAAAATCTTATGTTTTCATAAGTAAGGCAATTAGAACACATGATCCAGTATCTCAAAATGTCTTAGGCTCCAAAAGCAGGGATCTTGGTTTTTGTTTACCAGTGTTTCCCAAACATCTAGAATAGTGCCTGGCTCATGGCAGGTGCTCAATATATATTTGATGAACTAGTATAGTGAATGAGTCTTAACTAACCAAAAGAAGCCACTCAAGTAAATACCCCTTGCTTTGGGAACAGCATCCCAGTTCAAACAGTAGGTACCACAGTTTTCAAAACAATTCCTAGGTTTTTTTTTTCTTGTTTTCCCTGGGATAGTCAGAAGTGAAAGGAGTCCTTTGTTTATTGAGACTTAATATTCCATTTTAGCTTACAGGCAATAAATAGCTTTCAGTCATTTAATGCTGAATAAATGGCTCAATCATTTATTGCCATCTCAGAAATCTCCTTCCTTAATAAGGAGAGATTGTTCTCAGGTGGTACATAACAGTTCTATGCTTATCAAACCCTCCACAAACACCACGCCAGAAGTACTCTTAAAACTCACAAACATCGGTAAGCCAGGATCTACGTGGTGACTCACGATGATGATCAATTATACATGAATACAAACTTATGGCTAGGGAGGGCCTTACCTACTGGAGAAATACAGTTCTCCATGTTTATTATAAAGGAACTTTATATTTCCTAGATGCAAATACTGCAGATACATGGATGAGAGAGGTCCTATTTGTTAGGATGCCAGCATTCAAGCCTGTACCACTCTTCCCTGACAACTCTTCGAACAATAGTTAAGTCTAGCCCGCCAGATTTATGTCTAAGTGGTGATTATGTCTTTCATGACACTATTTTGTTTCCAGCACACGGTGCCTTTTACTTTCAGAAGGCCATGGCTTTCTAGCTTACAACATCTTTGGAGAAAAATGGCCCCTTTAGACGTGGGCGCAGTGACTCCTCGGAAAGGGCTCCTCTAATCTTGGGATGTGGGTCTGAGATGTGGCTTTGGAGACCAGAGTCCCACTTGCCATGTGTTCTTAAGTTAGAAACTTACATTAGCAGTACCAAACTCCCTTTCAAACTAACTGCCAAATTCTTTGTGCATTTGGAGGCAGCTGTGGTCAGCAAGACCAAAGCACTTTGTTTGCTTTTCATGGCTCTCACTGCAGCTCATTCCAATACTGCTTCCTGCCTGTCTTCCACCGACCCATCGGCCACAGCAGTTCAGACTGCAAGCGGGTTAAGAAAGGGCAGTGCTCAGGAACGTGCTGTTATCAGCCTTACTCAAAAATAAGGACTCACATGTTTGTATGTCTAAGCATAGGTAAGAAAAACATGAGAAAAAACATCAAACCTACACATAATGCCAGGAACTTCTAAAATCTTTACGCCAAAGTTGTTTGTAAGAGACTAACGTCAGAGTTTCAGTACTTCTCAAAAGTAACCAAAATCTCTTGGCTGGCATGGTAAAACGAAACCACGCCAGGTTGTTCTCAAAGGGCCAAAACACACTAGCAGTTAAATGCCGACAATTAGAAACAATATTTTTTTTAATGTTCTCTTCTTTGTTCCTTCCTCATTTCAATTTAAAAAGTCAATGCAAAGCCAGTCAGGTTCATGTGGTCTTACGTAAAAACTGAGAGGAGGAGAGCACCACGTGCAGATTATATTTAATGCAATACATATAGTTTAAATTTTAAAATAGACTTTGAGAAAAGTTTATCCCCACCCGAAAAACATGGCATTTACGTACTAATAGAACCGAGGTGGCGACGGCGGGGAAATGAAGGCGCAGCTACAGAGACAGCAGTCTGCGAACGTTCTGTGGAAGGACCCTGCCGAACCCGCCCCGCTAAGCCACGTGGGCGGTGTCAGTGCTAGTGAAGGAAGACGGGGAGTAACAGAACACGCTTCACGAAACACCAGAAAGCAGTCTAGAAAAAGCACAGGAGAGATAATGGAACCATTTGCAAATGTATTTGTCCGAGACACACATTTATCAGTGAAAAACATGCAATTCTCAATGCAGTTACAAAGGACGAGTTTTCAAATTGTTTGATTCTCATATGATCTCTGGTTAATTACTTGTCAGTCCCTATTTTTTCTTCTCAACTTGAAAATTTTATGACTAACACTACCTACCAGCTAATAACAATAAAGACACATTAACCCATTTAAGAAACACGAATTAAATTTCTAGATTTGGTCTAGATCTACGACTAACTACAACTTTTTGAAGAGTAACAGGATTTTTGTCTTGAGAGAGCAGTTGTTAATAGCCTGGTTCCCTTGACAGAGATGTGAAGATAATTTCATTTACTAGTGACCGTGATAAAGGCGGAATATATTCAGCTTTGGATGTTAAGGTTTAAACAGAAAAAAACTACTCAAGGGTCTGGAAAACGTATTTCCTTCTCCTGATACCAGCCAGTATCATAAAGCCATAACAAACAGAAAAGCTAACTCTCCCAAGGGAGAGAGTTTGCCTTTAGCTTTAAATGGCCAGTGTGGAGAATGTAATGAAATAAAGGACACAACTTTGACCCCCTGCCCAGATACAGGATGGCTACCTTTGATAGACCATTGACGTAATTCTGCATGACTTAGCTTTGAACGATTTCATAGGTAAACCAATGGAAAACCTCCGGCCATATTTAAAGCAGAGGGAACAAATAAGAATTCTCCAGAATAGAAATCTGTCAACCCTACATCAAGAAGTTCCCTAAGTAACTGTGTGATCTATCCAACAGCCTGTAACAGTTGGGCGCTGACTTTGTGCACAGCATTTTAAGTGCTGCTCGACTCCTCACCTGTCCCCAAGGATTCTCATTTTAGCCCTGATGTTTTCAGTGTATCCGGATATTGTTCATTTGTAAAACCCACTCTACGGAGAGGGCCTTTCAATTTTACCTTTCATAAGATGCATGAAGCCCTTCAGAGTAACACGTTTCTGAATTAGGGAAAAATCCACTTGCTATCAACAGGTTGCAGCAAATTTGTTCGTCTTTGTTTCATTTCCCTAGAAACACAGGATGTGAAGGAACAGAGTAGCAGGAGGGAATCACAGATGGGAAGGAAAAATGTCGCCAGAGAAGATGAGAAAAATTCATGCTCTATACTGCATTCATCTGTAAAAAGATAAAATGTGGTTAAGTTTATTACACAGCTCTTGTGAAATGCAGATCCACATCTCTAACTCGGCCTGTCAGTTCTACAATGGGGTAGCAGGAAGACACTTCCACAGCAAATAACCACCATGGAATTAGAGAGCCTTCAGCATGTGCTGTTTATCCTTTTTCCCAGACTAATCGAGACCTTTTATATCATCTAAGCTGATGGATTATTCCTCTGCAGCCTGCCGGCTTCATTCTGCCAATTCATCCAGGCTGCACAAAGCTTTTTGCTGTTATGCAAGTCTGGGGGCAGAGCAACGTGGCAAATCTGCTCCCACAAAACAAGGACGAGGCAGTGCTGAGCTGTGTGCCAGCCAGAGGATGGGATGGGGGCGGGGGGGAGATGATGAATGTTCCTTAAAGGCCACGCAGTAGGAATAATAATGTCTTTCAGGTACAGATTAGAGACAGAGAATTATGAGGAAGCCCTTCCCCTCCCCCCGCAGTGCCTCCTGCCCAGCTGCCCGGAGCAGGGCACCTTGTGGGCAGTAAATTGAGCGTCCAAACAATCCCAGCCTGCCACCGACTTCCCAGCTCACGTCCCTGCCGGGCTGTCCCCTCGGGCCAGGTGCTCTTCATCAGGGCTGAGTCTGTCCTGCAGCAATGTCTAGAGACAGGTTTGATTGTCGTGCCTGGGTGCAGGTGTGCTCGTGGCATCTAGTGGGCAGAGGCCAGGGCCGCTGCTAAATATTCTACAGTGCAGAGAACAGCCCTCTGAAACAGAAAATTCCTTGCGTCCTGGCATACCAATAAAAACACAGGACTAGACTGTAAGCCTCTTGGGGACTGCCCTTTATTTTAAGGTTTTGGGGAATTCCTTTAATACCTACTTAGGAAGCCACAGAGTGACCAAAACAAGGGAGTCGGAATTTGTAAGAATTTATAGTTGTTTCTATAATGAGTCCATTATTTTTAATCCTAAGTGGTCAATGGTGGGTAGGACACAGTGGGCTCTGACGAACATTATTTTGGATTAAAAGCACAATGAAGGTTTTGCCCCTATGTTTCAGTGTGTGGCTGAAATGTAGAGTCTGAGAGTGGACTTTTGGAGAGAGGTAAAGAGAGAGAGACAGAAGGAGGGAAAGCCTGGATCCAAATCCTGTCACCGTCTCTTACTGGCATGTGTGACCCAACCCCTTTAAATCTCAAGGTCTTTGTCCTTCCAAAGAAGAAGAACGTACTGGAAGGATTAAATGAGATACCACGTACAATGCCTAGTGTAGCAGATGGAAACAGAGGATGGCTAATAAATGTTCCTGCTGTTATCATCAGCTTTGCCCAAAGGCCGGCAGGAGGGTAGACTGGTTCTCACATAGTCCCTGAGGAAGAAGTTTGTACAGGAAATCCAGACTAAACAAATACTCAAGTCATCCTGCAGAAAACACTGGTGCTCTGTGTCTCTTGGACAGTTTCCTCAGGGGCCTGTGGTCCTCCTGTTCCTGACCCTAATCCAGAGCTGCAAGCTGCAGACGTGGCTGAAATAGCCAGCTCCGAGAGAGGCTGCTCTATTTCAGAGCATATGCTCTCCTGCCAGGGGTAGATGCTGACTGGAAATCATGGCCAAGGTTAAGGACAGATCATCTGAGACAAAGTAGAGTCCACCCAATTTGGGGACTAATCCAACTTCTATTTTGTCCAGCCAGCGCCTTGTCCAGATTATCACCTCTCCTAGCTCCTTCAGTCTTCTAAAGGTTTAACCTGGAGAGAGAGAGAGAGAGAGAGAGAGTGTGTGTCTGTGTGTGTGTGTATGTGCATGTAAAACAGACTTCTTCTGCCCTACGTGTGTGTGTGTAAAACAGACTTCTTCTGCCCTACGTGTGTGTGTGTAAAACAGACTTCTTCTGCCCTACATGTGTGTGTGTAAAACAGACTTCTTCTGTGTGTGTGGTGTGTAAAACAGACTTTGTGTGTGTGTGTGTGTAAAACAGACTTCTGTGTGTGTGTGTGTGTGTGTGTGTAAAACAGACTTCTTCTGCCCTACACATGACATGAATGAAGTCATCTGGAATGGAATGGCTATGGGGGGGAGGGGTGTCCATTTCCTGGCCTTTATTTAAAATAGAGAATTTAAATTGCTCTCCCAGTATCATCCCAAGAACACAGACAAAGTAAGTCACACCATCTGCACAGATGGAGACAACTAATCCATCTCATTTTCTTAAAGCCAAAGGGGAATAACGGTGATGACAGAGTTGGAACTCTTGACTTCTGAATCCCAAACACGGGCTTCTCATCCAAAGGCCGTGCTGCCTTTGTCCTAATAAACTGGGGTGAGACCTAATGAGTCCTGTGCAAACAGTTTCTGTGCGGTGGATATTTTGAACGCGATGAAGCTCTGCTTTTTCTGGGAGGCATTCCAGGACAGTGGACAGTATGCACGCTGGAGACTCACCGGGTGGGTTCAAATACTCATTCCACCATTTACTAGCTGTTTGATTTTAGTCAAGTTATACAATTTGGGATTGGGCGGGGGGGGGGGCGCTCCTTTTCCACACTGTAAAACTGAGAACAACAATAACCGCTAACTCAGAAGGGGGTTGTGAAGACTGATGAAGTCACTACTGGCGGAGTGCCCGGCACACGGTAAATCTCACCTATTAATGGTGCTGCTGACTGTGATGATAATGCAACTTGCTAAAGCACAACAAAGGAGGGCAGCCATTTGTGGTTCCATCGACAGCTCTTACACTCTTGGAACAGGGCTTTATATTTGTTCCATTTTTGAGTCAGGCTTAGAAAGCACTTTATAGCAGACTCAGGGGCTACATTCCAACAGAGGATGCGCAAAAGGTCCATTTTACACTTGCTAACAGGAACAGAAGTGACTTTTTTCATTCTCAACAATCAGGAATGTGTAAGAAATCATGGTCTCTAAAGAGTTGAGCCTGGGCTTCTTCAGGTGAGAAAAAGGGACTAAGAAAGAAGTTACATACCAGAAACTTGACTCTCAACAGGTATTACTGATGTCACGTGCACACACGGCTACACGACCCCGGGTGTCTGAAGGACGGCACCCTCTCCACCTCTCCCTCCCCTTCCCTGCCCTCCTGCCTCGCCCCTGAGCAAATGGTCTGTGCCAGGCACCAGTTACAAGAAACTGACTGAAGAAAGGACGGTAATAACTCAGGGAGGACTTTTTTTAAAGGAGTAAACACATTTTAACAAATAGACTGGAATAGCTTCACGTGGAAAAGAGCTTAAAATTAAACAGTGTCAGCAAAATTCCAGCCAACCAAAAAAAGTCTTTAAGAGGAAGGATTTTGGCCCGACAGGCAAACAATACCATTTGATTCACTGAAAAAACATTTTCCTAGAGGGACTAGATTCTCTCTTTTGTGGACAACCCTGTTCCTATTCTGGTCATGACACTCATAACTCTTTCACTCCTAGAACCTTCTACTCCTGGCAAGTGCCCGACCACCCCAGGTGCGAGCAGCCCAAATCAGTCCTCAAATACGAAGCAGGTGGAACTGTACCACTGTCGTTGCTGAAGCCTCTGTAAGGGCTGTTAACTGCCAAGCATCAGTCCTCTCTCTTCCTAAAAATAACACGCCTGCACCCAGACACAGTGCTGAAATAACAGACCGAAGGAAACCATTTTCTTATCAGAGAAACGGTAGTTCCTTAATATATGAAATTTCTACAAGGACAACTTCAAAGGGCAGAGGCGGAATTTTTCAGTATTTGAAATGTCATTTAGTTTCTGGAAGGTGCAGAGGGCCAGGAATAAAGCATCCTGGTGATGATGGAGCTTGTTTAAGCACAGCAGGCTCCGACTTATCAGGGCTGATCTAAAACACCCTCGCTGGCTCTGCCAGAGGCACCTTCCGATATCGTGCAGCTGAGCCGAGCGGCTGCCGGGCACCCTCCCCGCCCCAGAGAGCACCTGCTCGGCGAGAGCGCCGACACCATCCCCGCGGGGTACTCACCATACTGTCGAACTCGACAGAACCCACTATCCGCGACACCTCGTCAAACTCCTCAGGAGACATGGGGAGAAGGTTGTCTGTGGTCTGAAGTCGAGAGGGGTGACTAAAATGGGGAGAAAGGAAAAGGAAATGTTAACACCAAGATCGTGAAAGCGGTGGTGCCAACTTCGACATTTCGTCTTTGGCCTGCGATGGAATGATCCCTTGAGATCTTTATTTCGGCTCAGTGCACCCGCTTGTGCAGTACATTTGGAAAAGTACAGATGGCGGGAGGCTCCTGTCCCCAGCCCGGCCCCTTGGGAAACGTCCAGGACTCTGGAGATGTGAGTGAGAGGTAGCCAGGCCTGGGACCCGCGCCGCTCCTGCCTGGTTAAAGGTGCGGGCGGGGGCGGGCGCGGGCAGCGCGTCACCCTGAGGGGCCGGCGCCTCGGGGCTGAGTCTGGCCCGAGAAGCTCCAGAGACATGTCTGGGGAGTCCCTCGTCCCTACCTTGAGGTTTGTATGCAGATAAAGCTGCTCCAGAGTGTTTTTACATGAAGGCTACATCCATTCACCCCAAGACAGTGCTGCAGGCCAAATAACTGACAATGATTTTTCCAAATTTTTGTCTACCTTTTATAAAATGAAACAACAAAATAAAAGCAAGCGGAAAAAAAATGTATCTCAATCATCACTTTGGCCTTTTCCTCCATTGAAAAGAACTACTTTCCCACTCTGATCCATTTTTGTTCATTTTATTTATACTTTTTCAAAGTATCAGTTTGCGGGGGGACTTAAATACAACCTTGGGGGGTGGTGGTGGCGGTGGTGTTTGGGGGGTTTTTTTTGTTTTTGTTTTTTTGTTTGTTTTGTATAAAGGCAGTAAAATTCTGATAGGCAGTGACACCAGGATCTCTAGTTAGGATCTTTCCAACAAGTCCGACTGTGGTGGCAGCAGCAGCGACTACAGTGAGAAAGCAAAGGACAAGCATCTTCAACAGGCCCCAGCCAGGAGCGGGGCTGGCCTGCGGGTTTTAAACATGGCTCTCTTCTGTGTTCACTTACACTTCAGACACAGAAATCAACTCAGTCTTGATGTATCCAGTTCCTTTTGGGCCATCGAGTTCCATTGGTTCTGGGGCTAGAAGCAAACACATGGGGTACAACTTTCGGTTAGCAGACCTTACCCAAGAACAGACGATCAACGTTCTCTTTCATCAAAATTTTACTGTTTGCCCTGACAGTCGGGTGGGTCCTGGAGCTTTAAGCTTTAGGTGACTTCCCTGCCTGGGTCACCTCACATTCCAGTGGGAATGCAGAAACAACGCAGAGGGAAGGGCGAAGAGCCCAGGACAGAAGTCAAGCTGCGAGCTCTCTCCTTCCCAGGCTTAAAATCCTACAGAAGCCAGAGCACAAAATGTGCCAAGTATATCTGGGTTAGTGGTCCCAGCCTGGCTGCTACGATATACACCTCTTCTGCCCAAAGCAACCGTGTGAATATTGACATTTCTGGTTCGGGAAAATAGTTAACTTTGTTGGCGTGTTCCAAACCAGAGCAGCCGAATCTCAAATGCAATTCGGCAAAGACGGAGAAGCGCTCTTAACGACAATCACTAGAAATAATATCGTCTCATAAATTTATCATATCACCCTGAATGAACCATTTTGCTTCTCCCGGGCCTTCGATCTCTCAATTTCAACAGGAACAGGCTGGTATAAATCAGTTGGCCAAAATATTGGAAAAAATAATGTAATAAATACACAAGACCAGAAGTGGACTTTTTTGACACTCCTAAAATAAATTCTTTGTTCATTTCTTACTGTTTGTATCAGGCCAAACAGCGTGTTCTATTTCAACTATACTTTGGGTTTTACCATCTTTGGAAAGCCTGCTTACAGCAACTCAAAAGAAAGTGGCAGGAGAAGGACACAGCCGGGGTGAAGCTTGTGCCGGCACCAGGCACTTACAGGAAGGCCAAGCCAGTGTGTGGGACTAAACCCGGGCTCCAGCAAACCTTTGGACAGTGATGAAACGGGAACCTCATCACACCTGTGCTATTTATTACTATCAGGGCGCCGATCATTCACTTCCCCCACCTACCTTCCTTTGGCCTGGAGTAATATTTCCCGAAGGCATGGTCTTTATCAATATTCGGATACAGATACTTCAGGGGATTCTCTGGAATATTTTCAGCAGCCATGACTTTGTAATTGCGAATAATATCAGGGAAAGTAACTGCAGAAAGTTCTTTTTTCGTGTAAGGTTCAACGGCATGGAAGTAAGGTTCTAAAAAAGAGGAAGATCTAAGTGAGTCCCATGGACTATCCCAAAACAACAGAGGAGAGAAACAGAACATTGCAAGGCTGTATGGATTTGAGTGACCCCCGGTAAGAACTAATCACAATACAGGATTTATAACACAGCATGCTGCTTCATTTCTAAATAAATCATAATCCTTTCTGAGAAACAGGAGAAATAAAGGCAATGCAACAACACTGCACTTGTCATTATTTGCTGAGATTGGTAAACCTGGCAAGGGTTATTAAACATCTTCAGTAGCCTGCATCTTTAATGATGTCCCCACCCAAAGAAATACTAAGTGGATCATCTTGGCTCAAGTCACAGATTAATAAAAGATAAGCTCATTTTCTGGTTGCTTTTCTTTTCGGATTGAAGAATGTAATTTTTTATTAAAATAAATGACAATACACGGGAAAAAATTGTAAACAAAAAAGGATCCTATTTGCTTTTTCTTCTAATCCTTAATGCGATAAACCCGTTTATTTACTCGTGGTCCTATTCCCAGACTTCATTTGAACCCTGCGTCCTGACTGATCCCGAAGCTCAGTTTTGGCCGCACACATTCCAGAGGCTGCTGTTGGGCGCTCTGGAGACCCTGCCCTACAACCGCAGACTCTGCGGGGCGTCCTGAAGCTCTGCAGCCCGTGCTGCCCCGCCTAAGCTTTCGGGTTGCCAAGGCTCTCCTCGGCTCTGCCTCCTGCTTGGCTCGCTCCATCTCTCAGCTCCGCAGAGGCTGCCCCCCCCCCCCCACGGGAAGAGGATGAAAGGCCGTTTCTAACATCTTCTGCCCACCCTGGGCCCTGATCCCAGCGTTCCTGCATTTTCGTTAGGAGAAAAAAAAAAAGAAAAATAGAACAAGAAAAGTAGGCCCTGTTTTTTGCCTCTTTCCCCCGAAAGCAGTAAAGTCGCTGGATTCCTTCAGCCCCTCAAAGAGCGTAAACTAGAAGCAACTGCGAAAAGAAACGTGTCTGTCCTTTTCTCATCTCTGCCGTCTCATCTTCTGCCGAAACCGGCTTCGGGGTGCGGAGGTGCTCGGAGCCTTTCCGCCACAAATTCATTTGGCGAAACAGAAACCCAAGCGAGAACCAAGTTTGCTGGCGGGGTGGGGGGGCAGGCCCCCTCTCGGGGATCCCGCCCGTGCGCGCCTCCACGTGGGGCTCCCCGCAGTGCGCCTGCACGCACAGGCCTCCCCAAAACTGCCTGTCAGCCTCGCTGACTCACATCCTCCCTCTCCAGATGACAAACCTGACAGAAAGAGAAGAATGTGGCCTTGTCTTTAAAAAAAAAACCGTCATGCCCACCGTGCGCTCCAGGCCGCGACTCACACAACTCTCCCTGGCAATGTATTCAATCCTCTCTGCGAGGCTCGGCGCGGCCAAGCTTTCCCTCGCCGGGGCCCCGGCCGCCCCAGACGCTCGGCGAGGGAGAAGGGCTTACCGCCTCCGTTCTGGGAGCGTTCCACCCACGTGAACGTGATGGCCCCTTCCCGGCAGCTCTCGCTGAAGCGCAGCAGGAACGTCCCCGGCTGCTGGTCCTTGAGCAGCGCGCGCTCCCGTTCCTTGCTGATAAAGCCCACGATACACCTGCGGGCGGAAAGCGATCCAAGAGGCACTCTGAGCTTCAGCCGTATTTTCATGTTAGCTTACAGACCAAGTCGATTACCGAAACTTGACAAAGGAACACAGGATAAAAATGTAGAGACCCTTTTGGGTGCTTTAACATCTATTTAATTGACACTTCAGATAGCATTTCGCTTATACACGTGTCTGCTTAAGTGCAAACCAATCATTAACACGGGGCCAAGAGGATGCTATAGATGATCAGTAAATACTTGCTGGATTAATGAGCCTTTTATGTTTATTTGATGACCTTTTTTATTTCCACTTGATTTTTAAAGGCCATGGAAATGTCTCAGACAATATATTTTCATGTTCTAGCACCTCTGACAAGTTAAAGCCTTTGCTGAAATATCAACTGACCCTGGGAATAATTTAGATAAAAACAATTTACTGAGTTACAAAGGTTTTTCTTCTTTCCTAGGGGCAATACAGCAAGTCAGTGCTTAAGAAATTTTTGTTGAAGGAGTGAATGCATGAATGGCGCTCAAAAAATCTTAAGTGTTGAATATACATATACTATGAGAGCGTAAGTTTAATCTTATGAGATTCCACTATCATGAAGCCCCAACGGGACCAGCCAGAAAGCCTGGAAGCATCCGTTTCTGTGAGATGCACACAAGTCTTGTCAAATAAGGAGGTCTGTCCAGGTCAGGTGGGTCTCAGCCTTGCAGTAAGGGGGTGTGTCCTAAAATTATGTTTCAAAAATAAATCTATCAATGATCCTTACCCATCATTCCAGAGAGAGAGCAGGTGTTTTTTAATGAGTTCAAGGATGCTTTCAATCCAAAGCCAGAAAGGAAAATTTTTATCATTTATGTTTTCCTGCAAGTGTATAAATGCACACATTAGGAACAAAGAAATTCAAAATAGTGACTTACCATGCCTCTTCCCACCGTCAGATTTTAATTTGCAAAGCCTGCCCAGCTGCCAAAACTAACACCGTCTGTCCCCTACAGAGCCGCCCCTCCCCTTATGGGCATGCAGACACCACCGCTCTCTCTTTCCTGGGCCAGGCTCTGCTTCCTTCTCTAAACTGTAGTGAACCAGCCAGGGAATGACCTCCAGGGTGAATCACAGAACAAAAGCTGCCCTCCTGCTAGTAAAATCCAGTAGCGTGAGCTTGTCAGCACTGTCTGGTGACCCCAGCGGGGTCTGATTATTCCCTCCAACTGGTCCCTCTGCTTGAGCAGGCTTGGGGAAACTCATCAGGCCCATCGGGCCGTCCAAGCCAGCACAGAGCACACAATTCTCATGGACCGGGCAAAAATGCTCCCAGGCAAGGGACTGGTGTGGGTAAATGGAAGACTCATTTCAGATAGAAAGAATGTTATCACACACACAGGCGCTTCCTGTCAGACCCACACTTGGAGACTGACCTTCTGCACTGAAGGAAAGTAAACAACCTGCCCTAGGGTTTCCACGGGCCAGGGACAAACATGCCAAAATAAGCACAAAGATAAGTAACTACCACAGCAAAAAATATGAAAACCTCAAGAGAGAGCGAGAACTCAGAGCGTAGAAAACCCAGACAGTACTCACTTTACAGAATCTTGTCCACGGAATGAGGCCATCGGGGCCAGCATTAGGACCTAATCAAATGAAACAGAAACAGAAATTGACTCTGAAGCTTTGGTTAGACTGATGGCTCTTGTATTTCCTCTCAAAGAGCCAACACCCAAAAGAGGAAGACTGTATGTACATGGTTGATATTCTCAGACACACTGATGCTAATTAATTGTGCTTTCTGGAGAAGCCTTCATCTGGTCCCTGTCTATGCAGTATCATCTCCAGTTGCCTCTTCCTCCTTCCTCAGCAGGCTCCTCTCCCACTGGTCCTTCAGAGCTTTCTCAAGCTTCAAACTAAGACCAAGATCACCCCTAGGTGATCTATTTCACTGACCCTTGACTTTTCAAGCTTATTTGGGCATTCTCCTCAGCCCTCCTCCAAATAGGACATGGGCTCAGGGAGGTTGATGCAGATCAAAAGCCAAGTGAGAGAAATGAGAGAGGGGAAGGAAACCTAGGGGTTATCAGCTACACAAATTAAAGCAGCCCAGGCCGTACAAGGCGGTGAGCCCGTCATCTCTCTTTGGAGAGAACCACAAATAAGCCATTATAGGCAGAAAAGGTATCTGTCTTAATTCTCACCAAATAAGGAAATGGAATGAGGTGATTTCTTACATCTTATTAAATGGCATAAGACCCCTACTGTGACAGCTAAGTGGCCACGAAAAGGCATATTGAGAGCCACTTGGTTAGGAAGAGTCTACTGGTGTTTGCAATACACAACAATTCTTTGTATAGAAAGCAAATCTGGAAAAAAAAAAGTTGCCTGTGGATTTTTAAAGAAATAGTTCAGATACTCCCATTCATTGAAGATTTGACCTTGAGGCTAGTAGGTCTTTGATTTCCTTATGTGGAAGACTAATAAATCTATGACATTAGCTATTGAATGGGAATTCTCTATCATGGCCTGGACCCTGCCAGAACCAATCAAAACTGCTGGCCAAGGATGTCATCCTGCTGTGGGCAGGGTCTCCATGTGCTTTGACCACTGAGTGTATGCCATGCAGCGGGTGGCCCCAGGACCTTACTTATTCTCCCCTGGGGAGACTTACTGGGGACTTACTTTTTTCTCCCCAAGGTTAATAAGACTTCATCTTTCTCATCAAGGAACTTCTTTTAGCCACAACTAACATATTTTACATAATTCAAAAATATTTCCCTTAGGAAACCTGCTCAGTAATGTTAACATGAGATAATTGGGAAATGATTCATTTAAGTTTTTTTATCAGGTCTATACCTACTTCCGAGGTTGAGCTATAATTCTCATTTAGCTGCAACAAGCTGCAGCTGGAAAAGCCAAGCGATTTTTTTTTTTTTTTTTAACACTCTTCTACCTTGATCAAAATAGAGAGCAAAGAGGGGAAAGGAACAAGTCGAGCTATTTTTATGAGTTTCAATTTTCATATACGGAAAAAGTTCCTACCAAGTAGTTTCTCTCCCAGCATGCTGAGCTGGTCCACATTGAGACCTCTTTTGGTGACAGAAGAAAACTGCCAGCTGAGCACTTCCGAGAGCTGGGACCATCGTGCACATGGTGGGTTCAGGAAGAAGGACAGGTTCTAGAGAAAAAAACACCCGGAAGCTCAGGCCCTCGGTCCCAAGCAAGGCACTCAACCCTGGATCTGTCCCAAAGTTCAGTTCTAGTTTCTGTGACACATACAAGTTTTCACAGAAGAGAAACACAGTTGATTCTCGTTATGTGCAGGTTCACATTCGTGAATTCAACCTACTCATGCAAAGTCACTTTAACCCCCAAATGGCCCCTCGTGGCACTTCTGGAGTCATTTGTGGACGCCATGAATAGAGCGGTGAAGACTGGAGCCACCCGACATGGATGCTTCCAGGAGAGTCAAACGAAGCAACTGCCTTCTTGTTTCAGCTCTTGTACCACAAGCAAGTGTCCTTTTCGAGGTCTATTTAGTGCCACATTTTTTGCCTTTTTGTGGATTTGTTTTTTAAAATTTTCATTTTTAAAAAATGGTTGCGGGCGCCTGGGTGGCTCAGTTGGTTAAGTGACTGCCTTCGGCTCAGGTCATGATCTTGGAGTCCCGGGATTGAGTCCCACGTCGGGCTCCCTGCTCAGCAGGGAGTCTGCCTCTCTCTCTCTGACCCTCCCCCCTCTCATGCTCTCTCTAAAAAAAAAAAAAAAAAAAAAAAGGTTGCAAGGATAGCGCTGAAGGGCTGTCTGGTGTTGCTAAGTGCAAGATGGCCTCGGGGCGCCTTACGGAGCAAATACTTGTACTCAGATGCGCTTCGTTCAGGCATGAGCTACAGTGCTGTTGGCCATGAGCTCAATGTTACTACACCAACAGATATATTAGATAAGGTGTCTCTAAACAGAAGCCCACATAAATAAGGCCACATATCGATAGGTTCAGTAGCAGTCGTTCAGCATTTGCTAATTCAGTGTTCACAGTGACCTTCAAGAATGTACGTGCAGAGAATAACGAGAATCAGCCGTAATTAATCAACAGTGAGTACCCACACTTAAGAATGGAGCATGCTTGTTGAGCAGATATATACACTTTTTTGAAAGAAAAGCAATAAATGAACTCTTCCACAGTAAAAGTTATAGGAAGTCTATTGCCTGAGCTTATTCACATAGAAGAAAAATCATAATTCTCACTTCTAATACATACATATGCTTCCCTTTTCCAGAATTACTAAAGATCCTTAACAAAGCCACTCGAGTTGTCACCTTTCTCTCAACATCTGGCCCTGAGGGGCTCTGTGAGATGCACAGAAGCCAGACGATGGGGTCTCTAGTTAATACCTATGCGAAAGCAGATCTGTTTTCCATACCCGGGGTTCTGTCACCAGCATGTTGTACCACAGGATGGAGGCCCAACCACTTGGGAGCTGGCTGACGTTGGAGATCACCACAACAGGCAGAGAGATCGTCTAAAAGATGACAAAGACCTTAACATCATCAGAATCACAGAAATATCACCTGCAGACCACTGTGTAGCCTCAAAACTAAGCAAGGGATGGTTTGTAAATTTGCATGTATTTTATATTTGAACACTAAAAATGTAAAGCTAAGTTCTTTTGTCCATAGCTTATTTTTGTTATATCATTCAGTTAAAAAATAAGTCTCCCTGCTTCATATAACAAATTAACATAGGACACCTCAACTAGAACATTTAGTTTGTAGCATTTAAAGCTGAATTGGGTTCTCTAGCTTCCCGAACCATTCAATTAACATCAAGATAGTATTAGCTGAAAAAGACCATCCTTTTTAGCAATTAAGTAAGTATGTCTAAAACAAAAACCAAGAAATAAAAATAAAATTTTCCATGTCTGAACCATGTAAGTCTCACCTCGAGGTCAATGACCAAACCAGGCTGGCACAACTGGGTCTCAAAACTAAGGGAGTGAAGCTCTTCAGTAACGATAAGAGGGCCCTTAAAAGAGAAAAGGAAAAAAAAAAAGAAAGGAATACAGTGATTCATTCACACATCCTGCAACTTTCGGGGGCCTCATAGGCACTGCAACAGGCTTCAGAAAGCCTAACCCCCAATCAAGTGCAATTCAGAAAAAAAATTCCCGTTTTCAATAATGTATCCCAGGTTTAATTACTATATCTCCGTGTTCTCTCAAGGATTAGATTTCTGAAAGCCTGGCCAGGGTTATAAATTGACAGAAAGAAATGTCAGTAGGGAAACAGCAGCTTCTAATGGGTTTCTTGGTGATGTGAGGCTTCGTGGCTCTCAGGCCCTCTGCCCTCTGCCCGCTGCCCGGCAGCCCCGCTCCAACCCCAGGCGGACGGGTGGACAGTGCACGCGTTCCAAGAGGGATGAGTTACTGGAAGGACTGATCTGCATAAGCCTGGCGGGTCAGAAAGTCCCTGGTTTAGGGAGAAATGTAATAGTTTTCTAAGTGCCTTCATACACATTATCTCATGTGAGCCTCCCAGCAACCTAGAACCGGAGACGCGCGGCCGCTCTCTCTGCTCCCGGGAGAGGAAACTAAGCACCCGGGGAGGTCACGGTGAGCGTAAAGGTCAAAACCAGGGCTGCACTGCCAGGGACACTGCCAGGGGCGGGCGGTGCCTGTCCCACTCTTCCTCGCGACCTCTGCTGGGTGTGGTTGCAAGGACCGCCTGCTATGGGGGCACAAGGGCTGAAATCGTTCCAAACCAAAGCAACTCCAGACATTCTGTCCTCTGTCCATAGTTCACTTTTTAATGCATTACAAACATCACTCCTCCTCAAGGATCCGGCTGTAAAAAGGAAAGGGACAGAAAGACGCTGCCACTGGGTAGGGAACGCAGGGGAGAGAAAACCCTCTTGCCACACTTCATTTTCAGCACGGCAGGCCCCGAACCGGCCTCTGGTTCCAGCTCACACAGTAATTCCCGTGTACCCTCAGCTACATCCTACAAACTTCCCGTGATCCACTTTCTTCGCCTGTGAAATGTGAGTAGCACATGGGCCCATTGTACCTACTCCACTGTGGCTTCAGGGAGGGGCCAGTGACTTCGAGTGCAAAATCATCTGACAAGCACAAAGCATGAAAGCCGTGGGTTTTTATTGTTATCACAGATACACCGTGTCCCAAAGCTCATCCTCTTCCCTGCTGGGTCTGAACCCCTCTTCGAGGTGCCCCCGACCTTCAGGAGCACTGAGCCAACCTGCCTGGACACACACCTGCCGATTAGAGACTATTCAAAACAGAAGGACTCACCTCATTAGTTCTGGTGCCAGCATTTTTCTGTTCCTTCAATTGCTATAGAACAAGAAACCACCTTAGTAAACAGCATGATAATGCTCACAGTTGCTACTTTCATCTATAAATCAAACTGAAGTCAGGGTTTAGAAAGAATAAGGATGTGAAATGATTTTCAGAGTACAAAACAAGACATGAGCCTAAGTGCCCTTTTCCAGCAGCCTGACACCATGTGGACACCATGCAAACATGGAAGGATCCCAGGGATTCACATCCTGCTCCCTCCCCCCCACCCCATACGCAAGCTTTTCCGAATGATCCCCCTTAAGCTTCATTAGCTGTTTCATGCTCCCCAGGCTCAGGGCACAGCTAAGCCTGCCCTCAAAAAGACTTCAATCCCTGAGGTTTTAAGGAAGCATTCTGGAGCCCTGAGAGCAGCTCTGGGTATCATCAGACTCCCACGTCTGGACTGAGGCTCTCATAGAAGGTCTAGCTTCACTAACTGTGAATTTGCTGGCTTACAGAACTGTTGCCCGTGAACCTCCCTGCAGGTTCCAGCCCAGGGAGCACACAAGGGTCAGTGGCAACACGTCAGAACCACCTTGGTAGAATGGGCCTACTCCTCTGGAGACAAAGCGGTGGGGGCAGTGGCCGTGGGCAAGACCACCAGAAAGGAAAATGTGAGTAATGGGCCGAGGAGAGACTCCTGGGACCTGCCACAATTGGAGTGGGGAGAAGGAATGGTCAGGATGTGGGGGCAACTATCAATTCTGAGGAATCTGTGAGAGGCTAGAGTGAGCGATCACTGAGGTCGCAGAGGCACCAAGAACAGATCACTGAGGTGCTCACTGGTTTATGGAATATTTTGCCGAGATTGCTACGCTCCTAAAAAGTATCTCTGGAGAAGAGACTGGCAGAAAACAGCAACAGAACAGGCCTGGGATAGGGAGGAGGAACAAAGATTCCTCAAGAGCTAGTGAAGTCAACAGCCACACTCGAGAAAGCCTTCCCCAGGGGGTGCCATCCACATCACACAGCGAACCGGGTGCCATGTGTTGAAAATGAAGTCCTACTAAGCCAGACACAACCCAAAAAGGGGGAAAACTGGTCTCCCTACCAGGTGTCGGAATTCTGCGGCCAGACTTCCATTGGTGGACTCCTCCATGTTCATCACTTTCGTATGTGTGCCCAAAATGTTGAACTTTCTAAATCTAGACAATACAGAGCAGAAATACTTAAAAGGCTCAGAACTTTTTAAACAAAGACAGTAAGATATAGTACAAAGTGTCTGACATACCCTTTTACTGTATTTCTCTCATTCACATCTCTGAAAAAGAAATATACATATGTAAAATCATATGTGTATTTAAATTTTGAAATGAGCTTTAACAAAAATACAAAAGTGTATGTATAAGTAAAAAATCAATACAAAATCTACACCTGTGGGTTTTCTGTCCTTTCATTACCTCCCTCCCCTGCCCCCCATCTGGGGGTCGACCAACACGAGCTCTGCCAAGGATTGCTGAGTGACCCTGGGCAAATAAACCATCGGCCCTCACATTTCTCACTCGTACAATGAGGTGCTACCAGCGCCAACCTTACAGGAGACCGTGAGTGGTAAGCTAGTTCACGGGTGACAAAGCACAGAGCACACCCTCCATAAATGTAAGTACACTATGCTTCTGGCTGCTTCCCGAGCAATTACCTGCCCTGCGTGAGGCACTGAGCTAAGCCCAGGGCAGCGCAGAGCTGTCTCCGCTGTGAGATTAGGGAACTTCCAGTGTGACGGCTAAAGCCTTCTTTTTATTCTCTATTATCTTGAATGCTTTTATGAAGGTACCAGAATAGTCAATTATTTGGGGAAACTGTCAAGTTTAAGCTTTAAATCTGAGGTTAAATCTTGAGCAACCTGGCCTCCTAACATCAATGCAGTGATGACTCTGTCATGTCCTGGACTCACATGTACCCGTCAGGCAGAGGCACAGCCCGGAAATCATTAGCACACTCACAGGGACCTGGGTCAGCTGCCTTTCCGATCTCAACTAGAAGTTCAACATTTCTGTGAGTGACAATCACCATTAGCTATGCGAGTGACCAACCTTCCCCAGTTCCGGGGGCGGCGGGAGGGCGAGGAAGAACTTAAAGTAAAAGGAACAGCGTGACACAAAGCCACCTTGCCAGAGCTAAGAAGAAAACCCAGAGCTGGAACAGAGAGAAAAGACAAAAGAGCCGTAACAAACCAAAAGAGAAGACAGATAGAGCACGGCCTAACGGCCATAAAATCTCTGCCACTCTTCCTTTCAAGAAATACGAGTGTATTTCCCTGTCCCTTGAACCTCAGGTGACTCTGACTGGGTCCTGCCAACAGAATGGATGGGAGGGATGCTGTACGAGCTCCAAGCCTTGCCCCAGCAGGCCTCGCACCCTGCTATCCGTACCCACCTGCAATGCCATCACCATGCGAAAAAGCCCAGGCTAGCCCCTGAGAGCCCCACGGAGAAGGGTCCAGTTATCCCAGCCAGGACCTCAGACATGTAGCAAGCCCACGCTGGACCACCCAGCAACAACCAAGCTGACCCAGACCAGAAAGACCACCTACAGCTCACAGAATAAGAGAAATCATAAGCTTTTGGGTTTTAAGCCCCTAAGTTTTGGGGTGATTTGTTAAGCAGCAAAAGCCGATACACAGAGACACCACAGCTGACGGCAGGAAAGACAAAGGTACAGGGAAGAATATTGTTACAGAGTGGAAAGACGAAACACCAGAGGAAAATGACTTGGATTATCATAAATGGTTTTGAAACTTGCTAAACCAGTATGTTACACACAAAAGCATTAAAAAATATCAAGGGTGGGGGCGGGGAGAGGAGCCAGTGGCTAGGTCAGGGCTAGTCCAGGTCTAGGGTCTCAGGGTAAGATGGGGTAGGACGGCTCCACTTAGACCCCTGTGAGAGATCCTGCCCATTCCTGGGTCCCCACTGTCCAGAAGAGACAGGGGTGGATCCAGCAGGCCCCACACAGTCCCTGTAAAATGCTGCCAACTGCATTCCAGAAACAACCCCACAATGGCTGCAGAATCACGGTCTTCAGCCTTGTGTTTGACCAAGGGCCCCTCCTCCTCTGGGGCTGCCCTAGGAGGAAGGAGGGCCAGTAGGCCAGGCCGGGTTGCTTTGAGACTTGATCATTACAAGCTCATATGCATAAAACACACTCATGCTTTCGTTCGTTTACAGTCTAAAAAGGCACCAGCATGTTGCTATCAGCTCTAGGGGACGCTCCCAGTGCCCAGAATGGGAACTATCAATGTAACCCTCTTGGGATCACTTATAAATAACCCCAGTGCATCAGTCCTTGTTTGGTTAACAGAACCAGCATTTCAATAGTGTATGTATCTTAGATAATATTAAAGATATCTTACTTATCAAATAAGACTTTGACTTTCAAATTATAATTCAGCTCTTGCAATTTCACCAGCAGTCTGGAAAGAAAAATAAAAGTCATTATTACTTTAATTATTATCTATTATAAGTCAATCAGAGAAAGACAAGTATCACATGATCTCACTGATATGAGGAATTCTTAATCTCAGGAAACAAACTGAGGGTTGCTGGAGTGGTGGCAGGTGGGAGGGATGGGGTGGGTGGGTGATAGACATTGGGGAGGGTATGTGCTATGGTGAGCACTGTGAATTGTGTAAGACTGATGAATCACAGACCTGTACCTCTGAAACAAATACTACATTATATGTTAAAAAAAAAAAAGAAGATAGTAGGAAGGGAAAAATGAAGGGGGGAAATCGGAGGGGGAGACGAGCCATGAGAGACGATGGACTCTGAGAAACAAACTGAGGGTTCTAGAGGGGAGGGGAGTGGGGGGATGGGTTAGCCTGGTGATGGGTATTAAAGAGGGCACGTGCTGCATGGAGCACTGGGTGTTATGCACAAACAATGACTCATGGAACACTGCATCAAAAACTAATGATGTACTGTATGCTGATTAACATAATAAAATTTTAAAAAAAATAAAATAAAATGAAGCCAATCCTAAAAATAAAATTATCTATTACAGTTTATTTATTATGCCAATTCCCTATTGATAAACATTTCAATAACCTCCGCTCCCTCCATTTATGACAAACAATGGAATCGACATCCATGTATGTCTACTTGGATTTCTTTTAAGTGTATTTGCAGCATAAATTCCTAACTGTGGAATTGCTGGGGCAATACTGTCACACTAAATTCTGATAGAAAGCAGCAGCTTTTCCATTCCCACCAAATGTGAGTGAGGGTACCTGCTTCCCTATACAGCCTTGCCAACACTGGGTTTTATCAAAATTTCTACTTTGGGACAGTTATATGGGCAAAAAATAGCAAATGTGTATTTTTTATTAAAACTTTTGTCTAATGTTTGTTCCGTTGGGAAAAACTAAGAACTCCGACCCATAATCAGGAAAAAGAGGTTAACATCTATAGTCATTCCAGGGTGGTATGGAAAGATGGAAGGAAGGAATGCTGGACTAAGACGTGTGTGTATCTTCCCTGATGAGCGGGAGACCTCGGGCAGGAGCCCCTCGCTGGTCTGCTCCGCTTAATGGGGCAGGTGGCTGGGACCGGGCTTCTCATGCCCCTTCCAGCTGTGAGTTCCCGGTCCCTGTGGGTGCGTGGGTGTGGTGCCGTAACACCAGCAGCCAGGGGGCCTCAGCCGGGACCTAACTCAGCAGCACCCCAGGAGAAAGGACTAAGGCCAACTCTGAAGGCAAGTCCAGGTGCTCATCAGCAGAACAGCTACAGAAATTTGCCATTCAATAAAGGACAGCCCTATGTTCTCATGTGGAAACACTTCTGCAATTTATGATCAAGGAGTAAAACAGGCCAGAACCCTAGTTTTTAAAAATAAAATCCTGTACATGATATTATGTACGTGTGTGTGTATGTATCTATGCATGAAAATATAGTGTATATATACACACACACGCAACTTTATTTCTGTATTTGTGTAGACATGGACAGAATTCTGCTAGGGAGGACTGACACTAGGCTATTTACCACAGTGGTCTACAGATATTTAGATCACGGACAACTTTGAAACAGTGATGAAAGCTATGAACCCATTCACCAGAAAAAGAGACGTGTCATGAGTCCATGTTCACACACTGCATGTGGTCTCGGAGCTACGTAAAGCACAGGTTACAAGCTTCTACTCAGGAAGGCACGCGACTGCTGGGAACTTTCGCGTCTAGTAGGGGCAGTTCTGCCTTTTTGCATTCCTTTTTACAGTGAATGTGCTTTACATTTACAGTGGGAGGATCGCGTGTGCGTGTGTATACATAAATACACAATATATTCCTATTTCTTTTAATATTCTAAATAAGATATTCCGAATAAGAATTCACACTGAAATGCCTACTGCAAAACTGTTCCTCTAAAGCACCCTCCGTGACTGTTGTGAAGGAAGTGAGGGGTGCTAACTTCATGGCACGAGGCACAACGTTTCCATCTTTTCTTGGTTACCTCAACTTCACGGTGAACTGGACCCCAGTCTTCAAGACCAGCGGCCTCTGAGGATGAGTTGGCATGCAAGGTTGTCTTTCCACCACAAATGAGCTGTAAATTCCAAGCAAAGTGCAGATTAGCATTTCCATTAAGGCTGAGGCAGTACAAACTGTCTTCCCGACACAGGAGAGGGGGTTCGAGGGCACAAGCTAAAACTCGGTTCGGAAGATTTGAACAAGTTGGCGAATAAAGTGAGGTTTGCTAGTCAGCACAGAAATCTCCACACCACATTTCACTCAACGTGAGATCAGAGTAGTTGTGGTGACGACCCGTGGCACCTTCGACAATGAAAACCTTGAGTTGGGTTATGTTCATTTACGAATTTGCATGAAGAACCAGATCTCCTAGTTGGACTTAACTGTGGCAATCACTTTGCAACATATACAAATATCAAATCGTTATGTTGTACACCTGAACCTAATGTAACGTTGTATGCCACTCATATCTCAATTTAAAAATAAAAATAACCAAAAACAAAAAATAAAAAGAAATTTCACTACAGTTGAAAACGAACCATGTAACACATTGCTTACTACCATAATTTGACATGGATATTTCGGGACCCTATGGAAAACTGTCCTTCTAGTAAAATTGTTTAGTAATACTTATTATCTAATAAACATTTCCAACTATGAATTTTCATTTAAGAAAGGATCACATTTGCATCCCAAAACCCAAGTAAATAAGTATCCTTGACTATTTCAAATACAGCACTGAGGTATCCCTGTTTGGACATTAGCCACAGGGAACCGAGGATATTTTTTTATTATGTCACGTTAGCACAAAAAAAAAATTGCAATATAAACCCTATTCTTCTACCCAGTGCCATTTATTTATCTACTAAGCATATTTGGAACACCTGCCCATGGACAAGGCACTGCGCCAGCTCCTGGTGGAGGAAAAAAGACGACAAAGGCACATCTCTGTCTTCCAAGAACTTCCAATTTATGTCACAGACGACAGAAACACATACACAACTACATAATGAATCCAGAATGGGAGAAGAATAAAGACTGAGCCATGAGGATCTAGAAGGGAGGTAACATGTTTGGGAACTCTGGGAAGATTTCATGACAAGATATAAGCTGAAACTTTCAGGAGGAAACAATGTCGAGATGAGGTTCAAAGAAGGCGGCTGTGGGGCGGGGGACCAAGGAGAGGCAGGGCGAAGTGACTGGATTCGGTGCGGACGCGGTCTGCCTGGAAATGAGGTGTGTGGGGAAGCTCACCCTGGAGCGGCCAGCTGGGGCCAGGCTGGGGAGGTGGGGCACAAGTGTCCAGCTGAGGGGCTCCACCTGAGCAAGCCGGTGACAAAGAACCAGGCTGGACTCTGCTCTGGGAAGCACAGCGTCACAGGGACTAGGGAGGCAGGGGCTGAGGAGGGAACCACTTGGGAGGCGACTATGCACGAGTTCAGCAAGAGGATCTGAGAGCCTGAAGGAGGATGATGAGGCCCTGGAGTGGGAAGGAGGGGACAAACAGCACCAGGACAGACTTGACAGGTCTCTGCACATACTGGCCCCAGGCGAAGGAGGAGTAAAATGGACAAGTTACCAGGCTAGGTGGCCCCAAGAATGAAGAGCCAATGGTAGGGACAAGGAATTTAGGAAGAGGTGGCTGCCCTGAAAACATGTCCATAACCTATTAAACTTTTAAACGATCTGAATCACCATGAAATTTTCACCTGGGTAAATAAAACAGTTGCAGAAGATGTAAATGAGTCTCCCTCAAGTTACCTCTGAATGAGCTGCTGGAAAAGGTTGAAGGTGCGGTCCCATAGCCCTTGCTTGTTTTTTGTGATAGGGTCGTGTTCATAGGTGTATTTCTGTTCCAATTCCTCGAGCTTTTTAAGCTGCTGACGAACCTGCTGCAGACTCTCCGCAACTATGGTGAACCTGGGAAGGTACAAGACACAGGGGCCTCGATCAGAAGCAGTCTCAAAGCTGCCTGGGTTACAGGGAATCGCGGAAACCCACAAGTGGTCTCCCCAGGCAGCACCTGACCTTATCTGTGCGGCCACACTCTGCACAGAGAACAAGGTTCACCTTGCTGTTAAAGAGTGTTATCTGGGGAGAAGAAACCAACAGATTACAGTCCAGACATACGGAGGTGGGGCCTGCTTGGGATCCGTGATTTCTACTGACCTGCATGATGACTGGGATTTAAAGGGACCGGGCAAAGAGGGAGGCAGGGGACACAGCAAAGGAAACACCATCAGGGGTGATGCCGGAGGCAGCGAGGAGCCCAGGCAGGTGCTGTATCAGGACACAGAGGAGCAAGAGAGCAGCTTGGAAGCTGCGGAAGCCACACGGTGAGGGAATGACAGGCCCCAGTTAGGAGAATAGAGAACAAAGGTTACCGTTTTACTGAACCGAAAGAAGGCGGCAAGACGCTCAGTCTAGATACTCAAAATATAAACCAAGGAGGAAATTAGCGATTGCTTTCAGGTTCCTCCTTCCTGCCAGTAAAGGGCCTCTGCGCCAAGTCAGGCTGTGGGACTGTGGCTTAACTCCCTGGAGTAGTGACAGAGGAAAACCTTCTTCCAATGAAACACATCTCCCTTGCTTCATGGTTTCATTTCCTGAATCCAGTTCAAAGCACCCAAGGCGCAGCCCTTGGCCGTGAAAGGAGAGGCAGGCTGATGGCAGGTGGGCGAGCTCCAAAGGTATCCTAAGCCAGTGCTTCCCAACTTTGTTCAGGCCATGGCACACACGAGAACAAGACAATCTGTGGACAGCACAGTGGGGGGCCCCTGGAGGGCATTTGTGGCTCTGGAAGAGGCTCGCTGTGGCCTAAATGACCATGAGGGGGGCTCCAGACAGCCCAGGGCCTGCCTAGGCAGCGGGAGGGCTTGGGGGGGGGGTGTCAGGGCCTCTCAAGGCCCATGGGGGCACACTGGGCTGGGAAGCTCTGCTCTAACCAACAAGAAACTTGGAATACAAGCAGACGATTCACAGAATAAAAATGAATGGCTAAGTATTAATCGTGAATATTTTTAAGAATAGCAATTCAGAGAACCTCCTGAGATCTCTGGTCCTTGGGTGCTTGGGAACTCTTCCAGGCTACCATCCCCTCACCTCCACTCTGATCCACCTCTGCCATCCACTCTGGTCTGTCGGCCCTCCCCCGAACGACACTAGTATGCTCACAGTCACCCAGCTGGCCCTTCTGTCTCTAGTCTATCCTCCAGATCGCTGCCAGAGTGACCTAAGCAAAAAAAAAAAAAAAACCCCGAGAAGTGAGCCTCCACTTAAACAAAAAGCCCGCCTGGCTCATCGGCACCCACTGGATAAAGTCCCGTTCCTCGCACCGTGCGAGAGCCTCCTCAACCAGGCTCCAGCTTCCCGCCACCTCCACCCTTCTTCCCGCCCTTGCGGGCACCCCCTTCTGCAGCCATCCAGTATGGGGTACTGCAGGCCCCCTCTCACGCCCAGCCTCTCCCCTCCTCTGTCCCTGCTGGTATCCTCCCTGGTCTCCAGGAAGGACTCCTCTTCAGTCTCAAGTCGGTGCAAGATGACTTCCTCTCAGAAACCTCTCCTGGTAACTCCTTCCCTCGTCCTCCACAGAACTCTGGGCAGCCCTTCATTACAGCACTGGCAACCTTTTACCGCACAGAATGAGGGCATCTACCTTCCGCCTCCACACGGAGAGCTCCTTGCTGGTGAGGACACAGGTCCTAGCCCAGTGCCTGGCATACAGCATTTAATAAGGGTTCACTAGACAGATGAGTGAATGAATGGTCCAAACTATTATTCCATGGAAGCCTGGAAACTGTCTCATGCTATTTTGTTTTTAATAAAACATTAGGGTTCACGTTGTTAAATGTGTTATGTGACGACTATGTCACCAGTGTTTTGGCACAAATGACGCATCCCACGGGACAGGCACAGTAGGGAGAGGAGTGGTCCAAGCCAAGCAGAACCTGGCTGAACTTGGCCACAGGCATGAAAAACGTGTGCTTTTCAAGGGTTTCCAGAGCAAGAAGAGGCTGGACTACATTAAAGTCCAATCCAAAGTTTGGACGGGGTCCTTTCAACTAACAACAACTCGAATGTACACTTCATGAGTTCATGGGGTCGGCCAGTCAGATTTGGAGAATCTTACCAGTTCTGCAGCTGATCAAGACAAGCATTGGGGGGCCCCCCAATACAGGCACTCTGCTGTCTCCGCTTCCATTCCACCAGCTCATCATTAATCAGGGCTTTCTGGGTAAGTTCTGTGACATTCAACAACTCTATTATTTTGTGAACTACTTCCTAAAGGGAGAGGAAGAGACAAAGTGAAGTCAATTCATCTTTAATCACTGAATTTAAAAATATTTTTTTTTAAAGCAAAGCAAATATCTCAACTGGGGCTCTAAGCCAAGTGGTTATAAAAATAATTTTTCCTCTATCCTAAACTTCAAGTCCATTATTTATAGTCTGTGATAAAAGCAACACGTTATTCTGGAAAGTGAATCACTACCTTTCTCTTATTGTCAAGCATTAAATACATCTTCTGGATTAACATCTGTTCTTGTTTCTGATCATTCTTTGCCACGCCATTGGTTTCATGCTCTGTGAATTGGGAGAGATGGCAGAAAAAATATAAATGTTAAAAAAACCAAAACCAACTAAATCCAAGATTCACATACACTTAGAAGAAATATAATCCAAATGCTATCTGGTGACAGATCAAAGTTTGGTCTTTAATTTTTACTGAACAAAACAAAAAATAATGTCCTAAGTTTAAAAACTGGATAAACTGAAACAAAGTACTTGTTTTCAATGACCCATGTGAACTGGAAACAGTACCATCTGGCTCTTAAATCACTGTCACAATATTACCTGAATGAATATAAGTGACATAATTCAAAATCCCAGGTAAAAAATTTATACAAAGTGTATGTGCAGCTTTGTAAGAGAAGTACACAATTAGGAAGGAGTAGTTGGGGTCCCTTTCTCTCATACTATTCCCTAAATTATCCTAATAATCTCTCCAGATTAACCTTGGTATCCTCCAAGTGATCACTAGGGTTACAGCAATCATATGGAGCGGAGACGTTTGAAGGGGCTTCAAGCATGGAAACTCCACACACCTGTCGGTCTGTGTCAATCAGTGGGCTACGTACAGTAAGTAAAGTGAGTAACACATAACCAGTGGTTGTCGACAGGGGGGTGATACTGGCCACCGCCGCGTCCTACCCCCCCACCCCAGTCCCCCAGCCCTGTGTCTGGAGACAGTTTTGTCTGTCACCGCTGGGGATGAGGGGATAGTTCTACTGCCATCTGGTGGCTAAAAGTCAGGGATGCTGCTAAACATCCTATAAGGCACAGGACAGCCCCTCACAACAAAAAATTATCTGGCTCAAAATGTCAACAGTACAGAGGTTAAGACCCTGGCTTGCATCATCAAGAAGCCAAGACTATCAATTCAGAGCCATAAAGCATTTGGCAAATATGAAGACATACTTGCCTTCTTCATTTAGTGTCAACATAAAAAAGGACAGCCAATGGGCACTGCTTTAAACGTTAATTCTTACCTCTGTTCTGCAAGGTTTTGCACTTAAAATCATATTCATCTTGTAAATCTTCTAGGGTCTTGATTTCATGCTCTATACACTACAAATAAAGACATAAACAGGTTTTCCCACTGATCAGCTTCCAAAGACTTTGAGAAATAGATTATTGTTTCTATAGGACTCAGAAAACCAGGGTAACAATCCTGCTTCCTCAAAGATAGATTCCATCTGCAAAATTCTAATCACATACATAATAATCTCTATTTCCTTAATAAGTATATAATAATTTTTTTAAGAGGAAAAGATGGTTATTTTCAGACGGGGCTCACTTGATTTCTACTTTAATGTTCCCCTTCCCAGTCTTAGAATAAAACAGGTGCTTGAGAAAGATGGGCCATGTTTGTCCTGGGGCTCTGTGTAACCCAGGAACACCCCTATTTAAGAAGCACAGACATCAAAGACTATTTTGAGTAGCAACATCTAGTTTATTGGGTGATGGGGCAAAGTCAACAGTTACTGCACAATCTTAGCAAGGAAGAAAGAGATAAGCTCAATGTTTGAAGCTGTAACAGGGGCCATAAAAGTCTATCTGCTCGTTGGTTTAACTAATTTGTTTACGTATGGTTTGGAATTTCGGCAAAACTCTTCTTCTCAACTACTTAAAAGCTGAAATCAGTTAACCACCTTTACGCTTGAGCCACTGAAACCCTTTCCGTCTTACAAAAAAAGTTAGAGGCTAAACATATATATTGACTCAGTACTCACCATAACTTTATCCTTCACGTTTCTGACTTTGCTGTCAAGCTCCTTCTGTTTGTCTAACATCACCGTGCTCTGAATATTCCCCGACTGTGCCTGGAATGGGAGGGGCAGGGGTTAACAACTATTATTTCCTCTGGCAGAGTTACTGGATGGTTACTCTCCAAAGTCGAGTCCATACCCTGTGCACCACCTACCTCCCAGACCTTCCAAAACTTCCTACAAGCTTCCCACATGAGTGTTGACAAGAAATAGCTCGGTTCTCAAGGCTCTGGAAAATGCTGGCAAACTATTAAAAAGGCTACAGAAAGACTAGGCTCAGTTCGTGCCTACTATAAACAGAATATTTCTGGAATTATCCATTAATTCATACAGTTGCGTGGTACCACATAAGAAGTTTACTTCAGGGTTTGTCAAATTTTGTAGACAAGATTATTCCTATTAACCCTGTATTTACTTGTCGTAAAGCCATGCGATTCCCAGTGTGGTCCCCAGACCAGCAGCACCTCACCACCTGGGAGCTTGCCGGAAATGCAGAGTCTCAGTGCCTAATCTGATTACTGAAGCAGAAGCCCCATTTTGACAAGATCCCAGGCGATCCAGAGGCCTATCGGAATTGGACAGCACTGCCGTTAAGGACTTCAATGAATATGTGCTACTCGAAAGTAATAATGACTCTCAACCCAGACACACAGCATATTCAGTCCTCATCCTTTCTGAAGACTCAGAAGTAGCAGCCTCTCTGTGTTTGTTCCTTATTTAAGGTGTTCCATGGTTTATTCACATAGCATGACTTACTAGGTATTAAGTCAAGGTCAGACAACGTCCTAGACCCAGGTGGTAGAGTGGTAAACATGAGACTGTTTTCATATGGATTAGATTCTAGGAAGATGCTATTTTGTTTAGATTTAAAGCCCCTCCCATGGCAAAAACTGTGCCCATTGACCTTTCTTACGGAGTCCTACAAGCACGGATTCTATGTGGGTATTTTTACATATTCAAACTTACCGGTACTTTCTTCTTTTATATCTGGATTTTCCCTATTAGAAAGCCTTTCCGTATTCACAGATTAGAGAGGAGTTCACCCATTTTTAACCTAGCACTTACGTGGTTTCTTTTTTTTTTTTCTTTTTTTCTACCTTTAGATCTCTAATCCATTTGAAGTTTATTCTTGTGTTTACTGTGAAGAAGTGTGGGTACCATTTTAACTTTTTTCCAATTGGCTGTCCACTAGTCTCAACATTTAGTGAAAACTTCATGTTTTCCCCAGAGATTTGACTTGCCATTTTTATCACACAAAGTTCCTTACGTACCTGGGTTTAAGTTCTAGATTTTCTCTGATTTCCCATGGGTCTTTCTCTTCCTAAACCCGAACCCCTGAACAGTGTTTGACCGTGGAGGGTTTGGGATATATCTAATAGGGCGGGGCCCATCTTATTGCTGTGCTTTTTCACGAGTTTCTTTGCTATTCTTGCACATTTATTTTCCTGATGACTTTCACAGCTTCAGAAAGAAACTTGTTACTTCCATTGGGATCATGTTAAAATTATGAATATCTCAGGGAGAGCCGATATCTCTATGATGTTGCCTTTGATTCCTATGCCTCTCATGCTTCTCTCTTGTCTAACCGTATTAGTGAAGAAGGCCTTGTTCTCTTGTTCTTAGCTGGACAATCAACTAAACCTCCTTACAGGTGTTCACTGATAACTCAGGTGTCTTCTGAGAGGCTTAAAATGATCCTCTCTCCAGATTACCTACATTTTTTAAAGGGGAGAAAAATGCTGGCAAGCCTTCAAGACCCAAAGCATACTCAGGAGAGTAGGCTGATCTGGGAGAGGAGCATTCCCCTACTCTGCCTCCCAATGCTAACTCTGGGCCTCAGGGCCAAATGTGAGGAGAGAAATGCTTGGGTGCCAAGGTGGAAAGTTTGTTCTTCTGCCCGTCTCTGCTCTTGGCGGTCCTCTCAAGTTTGAGATACAGGCGTGGCCAGCCCACTGCATAGTGTTGTTAAGATGAAAATCCCACACAATCAAAATGTCCTGCTGAAAATCTCCCAGGTGCAGAATGCATGTTGAAGACAAGCATACCTCCTGCAGAGGAGACCAGGCTGCCAGCACTGATATGCACTTCTGTTCACTAGGCCAGGTACCAGATGAACTAACTTGAGTTAAGAACAAATAATGCGTCTCTCTAAATGCTTAGTGCAGCAAGGTGCTTCCCGTGTGCTAGGAACTAAATGCCCAGGGAAGCAGCAGATTCACAAGGACTGGATCAAATGCCCAGAATGTGCACAGAGAATGGCATTCACCCCTGCTACTTAAATTCTAACACTCTGGCATTCTCCCCCTCATATTGGAAGGGTCTTAGCTGAACAACCCACACAGGGGTTTCACAACTATAGTCTCACTGCCTTCTGGGTGGTTCCCAGCACCCCATCACTCAAAAAGGGAGTAAACAGATGCCATGGCAGTTTGAAAAATCTGAACCCTGATCGCCAGGAAGGTTTGTATGAGTATTAGTAAAACCATGATCAGAAATCTTGGTGCTAAAACAAATCTGACTCATTCCCTGTTTGGATGTCTTATATATTTAAGAGGTAACTTGATCCTATTCAAAACAAAGGTCTTGATTTTCCCATCAACTTGTTCTTCCCTCCAAAATGTACTATGTCTTGCAAAAGCCCTCCTCCTATCTTTTCTTTCCTCCCCAGCTCGATGGACAATATCTCCAAGTGATTCAAGTCGCAACCCATCAAGTCATCTCTCGTTTTTCACTTTCCCTCACTCCCACATCTGATCCTTCAATATAAGCCCCATTGGTACCATGTCCCAAACGTAATCTGCCTACTTCTTCTTACCTCTACCAACTGCACCTTTCCTGAGTACATTTCCACTTCCTCTCCCTCGGCCTGCCTGCTTCCTTCCCTGCCCCATGCCTCAGAGAAGGTTCCTCACCCTGATCTAAAGACATAGCCCCACCCCCGATACTCCGTTACTGTATCACAGTATCCTGCTTTGGTATCTGCATAGGAATCATCACTATCTGAAAATATTTTGTTTACATATTAACTCTCTCCATCACCAAAATGATTTCCATTAGATTACAGTCCTTTCTTAAAGCCTGGGTCTACAAAATCTCCATATCTGATTTTTGCCATTTCCTGGGGCTATAAAATCAGAGGGCTATTCACTACTGCCTTGCACAGGATGTTGTTAATATTAGTTGGATAAATGAATGAATTTTTATTTTACTATGATCTTCAGTTTTCCATTAGAAAAAAAGTACCTGATTGAATCTCTGGGCATTTTCCAGGATCTTCCTTTCCTCCTTCAGACAGTTACAGATGATCATAGACATCTGTATTGGGTCTTCCTGAAAGTTATCCTAGATGTGGGTTGTTAAAATAAATACAAATTTCAGAATGATTAAGCCATTGTATATTATAAATTGTATTTCTTCCTATCCACTGAAAAGCCTCATCTTGTATTAATTAAATTCTATACAAGCTATTTTTGGTAAAATCAAAATATTCTTTTAATAAATTATGACAAAAGCTTTGCAATAAGTGCGGGTACCTAAATTATTTCTTGATTAAAAAACCAAGTATCTTCATACACGGTTCCTCTAATAGTTTTACTTAAATTTCTGTTGTTCTTGAAGCTGTTTATGTTCCATTAGGATCCTGAGACAATGCAAATGATACAGAAACTACCTATGATATTTCTCAATTAATTTATCTGTTGGTCTCTGTTTTGAATTTGATCAAAGATATTCTTTTCAGTTTTTCTATTTCCTTGTCAAAGCAGGGTCAAAATACTGGCAATGGCGGCCCTTTGTAACAGGTATGTTCAAGCGAAGTCTGTAGGAGAGCAAATTCCTGTATTTCATCTGACTTTCCCTGTCACTGGTATTATAAAATCATAGATATGTTCACAAAGGAAGAAAAAGCTTCTAACTACCTAAGTTGAACAGTTTGGTTGTGTTGTATGAAACAAGAAAATGATCGCTCTCACCTCCATGGAGACAGAAAAGTTCTGTTACTACACAGGTAAATATGGTAACCAGGCTGAAGGGAGTACTTTTCAAAAACTCCCGAAACTCTGTAGTCCATTCTCTTCTGCCTGGGACTCCTTCTGACTTTCTCTTCCATGGGAGGGCAACTCCTCCAAAAGCAAGGAAAGGTGGAGCCTAGTTCCAATTCACTGACTGTATCAGGCCTCAGGGACATCAAACCTTTCTGGATTTATTCTTCATCTGTATACCAAGGGCTTAGACTGGACTCATCACTAAAGTTCCTTTGAGTTTCTACATGTTAGTACAGCTCACGGCTTTTAAAATGTAACCCTTTTCCTTGGGTTTCAATTTCGACAACTGTTAGTAAGACAAGGTGATAGCATCACATTTCTCTCAGAATTACTGACACCTAACAGGTGATACACTTAAATCTGAGAATTCTTTATGTGTTTACAAAATAAATTGATATTTTACTTTGCTCATGCTATAAAATATTAGCTATACAAAGAGAGTTTATTTGCCATCTCTGAAACTTTTAAAAATACCAAAGAATGCACGCTCAACTCAATAGTATTTGCTCAATGAAAAAAATACTCTTATATAGGCTTGGGAACATTTTGACTGAAATGCAAAAACCAGGTCATACCTGAAGATTACGTTTGCTTTTCCTTATGTTATGCTGCAACAAAAAATTATTCTCCAAAGAAAAACGACTATACTGATCATCCAGCTGTGACAGGAGGTCATGAAAACGGATGGTGGCAAATGAAACGTCATTAGCAGCATGCTCCCTGGGAGATTTAAAATTTACACATTTTATTTTATTTTATTCATTTATTTTTTTAAAGATTTTATCCATTTATTTGACAGAGAGAGCGAGAGAGCACAAGCAGGGGGAACAGTAGAGGGAGAGGGAGAAGCAGGCTCCCCGCCAAGCAGGGAGCCCGACGCGGGGCTCGATCCCACGACCCTGAGATCATGACCTGAGCCGAAGGCAGATGCCCCACCATCTGAGCCACCCAGGCGCCCCTTATACATTTTATTTTAGATACTACTTTAAACAGACAAAATAAACATCGCTTTCCTAATGAAAACTATTTAAGAAACCAAATTTTAAGCGTTCTCTTAGGTTTTTTTTCTTCTTTTCAGACTGACTTAGCTTTTAACAGCAGTTTGTACAATCATGAAAAATTCCAGAACTCAGATTCTGCATGAAACTGTTAATGGTAATTATCTCTGGAGGGGAAAAAAATAGGGACCTTTACTTTGTACGTCATTTAAAATTTTTGCAATCAGCAAATAGTAAATTTTAAAGTAGACTACGTATCAGTTTTTAGAGATATCCCCCTAATTTTATTACCTTCTTCCTATTTCTAATCAATGCTTTACCATAATTCGGCTATCATTATTTCTTTTAACTTACTTCTTTCTCTAACCTGGATCCTAATGTGGAAAATAATTGGCGCCAGCATTATCCAACTTGTCCAAAGCATTTAGGAGTCTACATCATAATTAAACGGGTAAAACTACATAAAAGTACTTAATGACTAACACAGTTAGCTTTGTAGAGATAAAACACCAGTTTTCAGACCAACACATTTTTTTGCAACAGATAATCCAAATGGCTACAGTGAGATTCATCTCTTAGCCAATGTGGCTCCAAGTCACTTAATCTCTTTAAAAGCATAGAAAATCTTCAAGTGAGCTTCCCTTACCAGTCTTGTTTTTCTAGCCACTGTGCCAGGTACTGTCTGATTTCCATGGGAAAACTGTCATCATAGAGCTGGTGAACCTGCTCCAGGAATTTGGAGTCAAGCTGCTGAAGCTCATACCACTGGGACATCCTACAAGGAAACAGAGCACAAAACCAAGGTCAGGAATGGAAGATCACAGTTCCAAAGAAGGCATATCTAGCATTATGCTTCTTTTAAATATCTTACTTAATCTAAAACATAATTTGTCTCTGAAATATATTATTTAAATGGTATTTATATTTGGAAGTCTGTTTTTTTATTAAGGTTTTGTTTTGTTTTGTTTTTTTCTCTTCTCCAGAAAACACATCTTCAGGCCTTTTGCTCAAATGTCAACAACATATCAGGGAAGCCTTTTTGGATACCTTACTTAAACTGACATCACTTCTCACCTCATAAAACACTATCCCTACCCCCTGATGTGTTCCCCTCCATAGCACTTACCACCGGCTAACCCACCATATATTTTCTTTTATTTTGATTACTGTCTGTTTTCCCCACGTGAAGGGAAGAATTTGGAGGGTGGGCAGACTGTTCACGGCTGTATCTCCAGAACAGTGCCAGGCACATAATATGACTTTGAGATGAATCTGCACTTTTATCGAATAAAAAATGGAAACCATTACTTCATTAGATTTGCTTTCAGACAAATCCCAAGAACCCTCCAAAAGTTGCTCTCTTAGAAATACAGTACTTTTGGGGTGCCTGGGCGGCTCAGTAGGTTGGGCGTCTGACTCTTGATTTTTGCTCAGGTCATGATCTCAGGGTCATGAGGTTGAGCCCCACAATGGACTCTGAGCTCAGTGGGGAGTCTGCTTGAGAGTCTCTCCCTCTCCCGCTAACCCTCCCACTGCTCTCAGGTCCTCTCACTCTAAAATAAATAATCTTTTTTTTTTTTTGAGATTTTTATTTATTTATTTCAGAGAGAGAGACAGCGAGAGAGGGAACACAAGCAGGGGGAGTGGGAGAGGGAGAAGCAGGCTTCCCTGCCGAGCAGGGAGCCCAAGGCGGGGCCCGATCCCAGGACCCTGGGATCATGACCTGAGCCGATGGCAGATGCTTAACCACTGAGCCACCCGGGCGCCCCAGTAAATAAATCTTAAAAAAAAAAAAAAGAAATACAGTACATTTGTAATTTAACTCAAAGAATTTTAAACTGGTATTTTACATTTTGTGATTCATATGCTAAAATGAATTACTTTTGTCCCATACCTTTTAAAACAGATTTTCTTCTTGGCCTACTATGAACAATAAAACTAGTACAAAAACTCTTAAATCTCAGTAATAATTTAAAGATTGAAACAACATACCCCTGAAACAAAAAATACATTATATGTTAATAAAAAAAAATTTAAACAGTCAAGAAATCAACAAGAAATACACAAGAAAAAAAAAAGAAAAAGCATTCCTTTTTCTTTCTTTAAAAAAAATAAAGATTGAAACAACATTGTTAAATATAATTTCAAAAGATAAAGTAATGCTACCTCTTTGGTTCACTGTAAGTCAATTTTTACATAGCAGTTCTAGGGGAATGAAAACAAAACCCTGATTTAAGGAAGTCCTAACATCTATGAGGAAAATGAAGAGCCTCCCATTACCACAGCATAACTTAAGATTTACACCAGTGCACAGCCAATAATATGCAGAGTGGGTATATGGGAATCTTGTCCTACCAGGCCTCTGAGGAAGGGGTCTGGATTTTCAAGCAGGGTATGGAAAAGCTATGCATGCTTGCGGTCAAGCATGTATGTGCAGGCATGAAGTCATGTCTACTTCACGAATTTCCTTCCAAAGAAAAGCAAGGATATAGTGGGACTATAAAGTTAGTTACCATCACAAATACCAGTAGAAATGGACACAAACCCACCCTTTGGCACACCTTCTATAGGAATTTGATTTTGCACTTTAAATTATTTTACCTGGGCGGGTGACTCCAAATCTGTGGCTCTCTCCCCACCCTGGTAGGCGTTTAATAAGGATGTGCCTAAAGCAAATATGCTGGCCAGGGGGTCAGCCAGAGGGGGTATGACACCTCTTATTAGATGCAGGACCTCAGGCAACTCACTTCCCTATCAAAGGTGTGGTTGTTAAGACTGGATGAACTAGTACAGAGCACGGAGCAGGCGATTAATAAATTCATGCTAACAAATCCAGAATCCATATCATCTTCTCACAAAACTCGGGCCCACTCACTCTGCGCGTGGGGTCGGACATTCCACTCACTCTGCGCGCGGAATTTGGGCTCAAATTCCAATGTTATGCGGACTCCTTCCTGCAGTCCCAAGACCTCCTGCCTCTGCTTCCAACACTACTTCCCAGTCGAGCCTCCTGCTGTACGCAGTTGAACCACATCACTGTCTTGCCCCAAATTGCTACAGTTTGTCCATTCCTAGGCTCTTTGCACCCTGACCCTATCTTCATCCATTAACAAAGCAAACCAGTCACCAAATTACCTACAGTGTCTTGGCCATGCCCAACATTTCTGCTCCACTCCAGCTATCACTCACCCTTGAAAACAGCCTCCCTACGAATTTCCACCTCTCTAAATCCTACTGTAATTCAAAGGTAGATACAAATGCCCTTCTTCCATAAAGCTGTCTAGCACTTACCCAGAGACAATTAAGCTTTCTTTGACTTGTGCCTCACAGCATTCTGTACCTCTATGACAGCATCAGTTCCATACAAAGCTCTAGGATTTCTCCCCTGCAGGATGTAAATTTCAGAGCTGCCAGGACCATGTCTTCTTTTTTTTTTTTAAACAGAACAAAACAAAACATCTTTGGTATATTACACAGTGTCCTGCACATAGTATGTACTCAATTAAGTTTATTGAATTGAAATCTAGTATATTTCATATTGAATTAGAAAGTAAAGGGCAAACCCTTTGTGCTCCACCAAGTTTGGGTTCTGCATCCTCATTAAGCAGCAGTTGCATACTGGATTGTGCTGGAGGCTCAAGTCTTATTTCTGTCCCATAAAAATAACAAAATAACCTCTCCAACCTATACATACAACACTCAAAGCACAGTCAAACACACACACACACACACACACACACATCACCCAAACTCCTCAGTATTAGTCACAATTTTTTTTAAAAGACTAATAGCATTTGAGGGTTTGCAGGAACTTTTATATTCCAGGAAGACATCAAGCTCCTTCATCTTTAAACATAGATGCAGAATTAAGATTCCAAAATTATGCACTCATTCATTCGTTTTCATGAACAAATACTGACCTGCCACCTTGTGTCCCACCGAGGGTCTAAGGATTCAACCCAAGCCGCAGCTATACACGTGAGATGCCAAGACTGCTGAGTTTGCATGCACAGGGTGTGAGCGTCTAACCTAGACAGCTCTCCAAGGATGGCACAAAGCAAATGAAAACTTTTCTGTGAAAAGAAGAAAAGGTGACTGGTGAAAGTGGGTGGGAAGGAAGGAAAAGTGGGGGGTAAAAGAGGAGATGTAGTGTTTTATGGGCGAAAATTCTACTTCACAAGATTTCTTTACTGCTAGAGCAGGGGCAATCGAGTCATCACCAAGAAGGACACTTAAGAGTATTCGGGACGCATTCTTTCCAGGATGACCGATTCGCCTGCAAAGCCCGCCCTCGCCAGGCCCCGACGGCGCGGTCCTGGCACATCCCACACCACCCGCACCCGGAAACTCAGGCCCACTCACTCTGCGCGCGGGGTCGGACAGCGGCGGGCGGAGGCGCAGCGGTGCTGCCTTTCCCGGGTTCCCGCACCCGGTCAGCCTCTGCTGGGTCTGGGGCCTGACGGACGTCGTCCCCGGTGCGGCGGAACCCTCCGCAGACTCTGTGGAGAAAAACGAAAGTACCAGCTGGGAGAAAAGACAGCTCCCGGCGCCCCGCCTCCTTCCGCCTCCGCCAATCACCGGGCGGCTGCCGCGCGCGGCCAATCGGACGTGGCTGTTCCGCAGAGGCGCTGCCTCCCCCCCCGCTCCGGGGGACGGCTGCACTGCCAACCCGCTGAGTCCTTCCTTGGGCTTTGCGCAGGGCCCCGCGGGGGGTGACATGAAGCTTGGCTCTGTGTTGCAACTTGGTCGGTTGGCGGTTACCTCTAGACATTATAGACAACAACTAAAAGGAAGTCTGTGTTTGCAGAGGCCCAAACTTGGAGAACCTTGCATTAAACCCGTATCTGTGAACCGAAGGCAGAAGACAGAGGTGGGCATTAAACTCTAAGCTAAATTCAGCAGCTCATCTGCTTGTTGCTAAACCCAGGGGACCGTTTTTTCTGCGCTCACCTTACTTGACCACTCAGAAACGTTTGGCACAGTTGACGCCTCCATTTCTCAATACTTCTTCCTTGTCCATGAAACAACATCCTGCTTGTTTCTTCCCACCTCTACGGCACTCTTTATCTCCGCTTCACTCCACGACCAAACTGTTTAACGTTAAAGGTTGTCAGCGTCCAGATGTTGGTCAGTTTTACCCACATTTCTCACGCTGTCCTGTGATGACCTCACCCAGAGCTTCAGTTTCTTTCTAGATGTGAAGGGCTTCTACATGTGTGTCCTGTCCACACCTGTGTATCCTGTCCACAACTCTCCTCTATGTTGTACACCTGCAAGTGTATAGTCGTCACTTGACATTCCACTTGGATGTCTGATAAGTTCTGCAAACTAGTTATATTCAGAACGAACTCATCATCTTTCTCCTCAAAGCTGCCCTTTTCCCCTAGAATTGGCATATGTCAGAGAGCTAGGAGTCATTTTTGATATTGCCTTCTCCCTCAACCCCCACATCTGGTCCTCAAGCCTTGTTGATTCTTCTTGCTAAATATTCCTCAAGTCTCATCAACTTCTCTCCATCTCTTATACCATCCCCACTTTTTTCTCATTTGGATTATTGCAGTAGAGTCCCAAATGGCTGCCTCACTTAAGCTCTTCATTGCCCCCTTTTAAAAAAAGTTTATTTTTTTAACTGATCTCTACACCCAAAGTGGGGCTTGAACTCACAGTCCTGAGATCAAGAGTTGCATGCCCTACCAACTGAGGCAGCCAGGTACCCTGCCTTTAATTCCCTTTTAATCCATTCTCCATGCAACAGTTTGAGTGATTTTTTTTTTTAATTTCAAAGCAGATCATGTGTTTGCCAACTTGAAAATCCCATGATGGCTTTTACAGAATTCAAATTTCTTAATATAGCTTACAAAGCCTTGGTTCCCCTATCTCTTTCTCTAATCCTATCTTGTGCCACTCTTTCCTTTCCATACTTCAGCATTTTTGGTTTTTGAATATGCCAAGCTCTTTCCCCAAACTCAGGACCTTCTTACCAGCAGTTCTCCATTTGGAAAGCCCCTTGGAGCAACATCTCCTTTCCCCAACCTCTTTTCTGCTAACTCATCTTTTATGTCTCAGCTAAAAACTCAGCTTAAGTGGCACTCCCCCAGGTAGACATCCCAGAGGCCAGCCTAGATTCAATCTTATTGGAATGTATGCCCATAAGATAAATTGGCTCCTTCAAGTAGATGGAACTTGAATCAAGCCTTGAATAATAAGGCAACCTTCGGTAGGAAAGGGATCTAAATAATTTCCCACAGATATGCTTATATGTGTTTCTATTACAATTTTCTCTTCCCACATCTATACGCTCCTTCTTCTCACATATTCACCCTTACAAAGCCAGTACTGATCTGTGATAGGAATGACCCTTGGTACCAAAGTAGCTGCCTTCTGTAAGAAGAGATACCAGGCCACTATAAAATACCTTTCCCCTCCCACTCACCTGCATTAAGGGCCCAGACAATGTTTGAGAAAATCTGACTCTAAGAAGAGTCAGAACTTGTTATCAAGTTCCATGCCTCCTTCCCTATGTCTTTATCCTCCTTCATTTTACCATCATTGACCATACTCTACTGTAGCTCTCATCACTTCAGAACTGGAATGCTACAATAGAGACCAGATAGACTGCCTTCTTCCATCCCTTTCCTCTCCACTGTATTTGCCAAATTAATTTCTCTAAAACTTTAACCACATTGATACACTCAGTCCCTGCTCAAGAGCCTTGAGAACTCTCATTGCATTTATGATAAAAACAAACTCTGTCTCTAGTCTGGATCCTCCACAGAATGTCATCACCTTTCTTCCCAGCCTTGTCTCCCATTGTCCCATTACCCAACTAAACTCTATCTTTAATTCCGCCCCCATCCCCAGGCTTTTAATTTTTCTGTTTCTGTCCCTTTGCTCATACCATTGGCAAGTATTGCACATACTAAATGGCATGCCCTTCCCCTTACTCACTTTACTTATCAAATCTTGACCCAACTTTTAAAACTAAGTCCAAATCCTATATTCTCTTTCTGTAACCACCTCATCCTGTGGTGATTAATCTTATCTCTGAAATAATATGATGCACGAGTGTCTCCATTTATGTCAACAAGCACCACACACTCCCTATATGATGGTTTGTGAAGTGTCTAAGCCTTATTCCCTCCAAGATTCTAAGTTCCAGGAGGGCAAGCTTATGTATTTTGTAAGTGTGACTAACATACTGACTGCTGAAAAAGCAACCCAATAAAAAACCAAAACCGAACGAAAGAGATCCAGAAGTGAAAAGCCCAACCGTGTGAAGCCCCCCTTAGAACAGCCAGCCGAGGGACCTGTGTCTCTATACAAACAATGTCAGCATGGCAAAAGACACAAATCCGGAAAAAATAGCTGATACCATGTTTGGTAGATTGTATTATTTTTCCATTTGTTTCTTTCCCTTCCCACTCCTTGCCCTGGTTCACTCTGGCCCAACATGGAATAGAACAGACGTGAGGGGGCGCCTGGGTGGCTCAGTTGGTTAAGCGACTGCCTTCGGCCTAGGTCATGATCCTGGAGTCCCGGGATCGAGTCCCACATCAGGCTCCTTGCTCAGCAGGGAGTCTGCTTCTCCCTCTGACCCTCCTCCCTCTCATGCTCTCTGTCTCTCATTCTCTCTCTCGCAAATAAATAAAATCTTAAAAAAATAAAAGAGCTGAACCATTAAAAAAAAGAACAGACGTGAGGTACACTCAGGTATAACCAACCTGAGACTTTGAACATTCTGTATGATCCACTTGTCCTCATGTGTTCCTTCTCCACACTAGGAGATGGAAGACTCAAGCAGCCCCGGCTCCTCCAGCCTGAGTCCTAGAAGCAGAGACATGTGGAGCCCCCCCTCCAACCTACCACCCGGGGCAGAACTGCTGCAGCCTACCCACACACCCATGAGTAAGAGGTGTTTGTTTGTGGTCAATGTTGGAAGGCCCTGAGATTGTTTTCTCCCCCCTGCTGAAATAGTTGACCAATTCACAGATGACAGAATCAAAAGTCTAAAGTATATTAGTATATAGAATGTTGCTGTGCTGAAACCAACTAGATAAAACTTAACACAGTAAATGCAAAGACCTGTATTTGGGTTTTTTGTTTTTGTTTTTGTTTTTAAAAGGCAACGAATGACAGGGTACTCTTTGCTGCCAGTGCCCAGCTTGGGAATACTTTTCAACACTGTATCTGGTAACTCACTAGCAATCAATCCGAAATGGCAGGTAAGATGAAACTTATTACTTGGCACCCCCCATCTGGTGTCTATTTAAAGGAGAGTCAAGGATGGTGAGGAGTCTAGAAACCACATTTTATGGTGAGTAATTAAGAGCACTGGAGTAACTCATAAATACACATGATGTTATAGTGGAAAGATTCTTAGAAGCCATCCCACATGTCCTATTTGAAGCAAATTTATTTATTTATTTATTTATTTTGGAGAAGTCATTGAGAAGACAGTATCATTCCTATTCTTCATTCATCCTTTCTTTGATTTCCACTCGGTTGTATGTATTTAATTATATATACAATAACTACAAATATACATATGAAGAATATAACGCAGCTTACAAACCAAGGCAAAAAGATAGATATTATCAGTTCTATAATTCTCATTAGAAGAAATCGGGATCTCCTAGTAGATTGTTTTTAACAACGGCCACATTATTCCTTCCTTTTATTTACTCAGTTTTGCAATGTGACTCTGTAGCTCCTTTTAGAAACAGGTGGGGACTATTTTCCCACCCCTTCAATCTGGGCTGGCTTGAGACTTGCTTTGACCAACATTATGCAGCAGATGTGATGTTGTGCCATTCTGAGCCTAGGCCTCAAGGGGCCTTGTAATACTCCCCTCCACAAACCCTGCCCTGCCTCCGAGGCAAGTCAGCCTAGCCTGCAGCAGCACAAGACAACACACAGAACACAACTGAATAGTGCCGCTCTCAGGGCTTAGGCCTCAGACCTGTGAGACAGCAAGATCAGAGACCTGACCCAGATGAGCAGAACTGCTCAGTCTACCATAGACTCACAGGCAATGATAAATGCTTGTTGTTTTATCCCCACTGAATTTTGAGGAGAGTTTGGTTTGTTGTGTGTCAACAGATCACTGATGCAGACCTTATGGAGGAAAGCAAAGCATCCTGCTACTGAATTGTAAACTGGAATTTCTCGCGTGGTGCAGTACCATTGCCCTGCCCCCACCACGAATATTTTCCTTGGGGTCTCTCAGTCCCCCGCAGTACACTCTGCTATGTTCTTAGGCACACACCCAGGAAAAACTTACTCCCTCTGTGTTCTGTCTTGATGGCCTTGGTCTGTTTCAAAATGGCAGCTACAAATTTTTCCAATATTGTAGCAATGTTGGTAACTTATATCCAATAGTAGGAATTACACCTAATCAGTGTAAGCCATGTTTGCTAATCTGTTAATACAACGGGATTAAAATTAAGGATTTCTAAAATTCTCCGTAGTTCTCTGGATTTTTTATATTCATATGCCTAGAATATGAACGTTATGCTTTCGAAGACTAGTTATTGGAAAATATCCACGTATAAAATTAAATTAAAATGCAGGAAAGAAAACATTATCCTATTACTGTAAGAATATATAGAAATGTAAATACATGGAACACTCAGAAAGGGAAAGAGGGAGGGACGGAGGGAAAATACTTGAAAATGTTAGTTTCTGGGTGGTGGGGTGCTATATAATTTTCTTTTTCTTTTTTTTCACAAATGTCTATACTGAGCACACTTCAATTCAGAGTCCAAATACCCTTGCGAAGACCTGTTGAAGTCCCGTGCTTTCTGCACAGCAGCCCCTGCCTGCCCAGGATGCGGAACGCTGGGAGGCGCAGGTCGTCGGCTGTTTTGAAACGGTTCCAAAGCAGCCCCGCCGGCGTGCGGCGGGAGGGACGCGAATGCTCGGAAGAGCCGTCCCACGTGCTTTCGGGGAAACGGCCCTGGAGCGAGAAGGAGCAGAATTGGGAGGAAACCGAAAAGCGAAAGTAAGTTGACTTGGGGAGCAGTACGCAGGCGCGGGCCCGGGGATTTTTTTTTTTTTTTTTTTTTTTCCCCACTGACTGGCCGCCAGCTCAGCGGCCCCCGCCCCCCAAGCCTCCCGGCGATGGGGTTGGGGGGGTTGGAGTCGGGAGGCAGGATGCGCACGCTAGCCGGGGACGGTGGACACCTGCTCTGCGTCCTTCTAGCTGGCTAAGTCTAAGAGTAGTGGCCCAGGACAAGATGAAAGGCGCGGAGGCGGGTGACCATTAACTTTGGAAGGAGGGAGGGGAATGTTTTCTAACTCCTTAAGGTGCTGGAAACCTTAACCATCCCACTCCCACCTTTTCTTCCTTCTCTTGGCCTGGAGGCCACCCTTTTCCCTCCCTCTTCTCCATCTCTACAGTCTGTACGCCTGCTAACTCAGATCCTTCTGTCTTTCAAGCTCTGACCCTCCCCCAGCTGGTGTGAAGGTGAAGATGGAGGGCTGGCTGGTTCTTCAGGAATCCTTTCGCTGTATCTGCAAAAAGGTCTCTTCTTTTCCTCCTGGGATCTTCTTGCCCCCTGCTTTCTCCCCTAGAGTAATGGAGGAGAATAGTTTTGTCACTGCACCATGATTTCAGAGGTTTGACAGGCCCAGGAGAAATAGTTTGGGTCCTGGCTGCTATCTGTGACTTACTGAACGAAACCGGGAGGCACGGTTTCTTGGGGTCAGCTCCATCACTAGCAAAGGATACTAGCTACTTAGGGTGACATGTCACTAACCTAGGACTTCCAGTGTGTGAAGGGATACATCTTACTATACCACAGCCTCCAGTCTCATGTGAGAGTGAGCGCCCATCCCCATGGCTGCTACAAACACCCCAGCAAGTGCTCTGTACATAATTTCCACAATGCAAATGGATGTTTATTTTCCCCTGTTTGAAGGACAGGACAGGCTATATAACTTGCAGGGCCCAGTGCAAAATGAAAATATGGAGTCCCTTATTCAAAACTTATAAGAATTTCAAGAAGGCAATAGTAGAGCGTTAAACCAAGCATGGAGTCCTTGTGAGTGCTGGCCCTGGGCAACTGCTCAGGTTGCACACTAATGAAGTTAGTGTGAAATTGAAGGAAAGGAGAGTTCTCCCATAGAAACCTTGTTACATATTTACTTAAAACAAATGAAAACTTAGATAATGAAGGAACAAAAATAATGACACCACTCTTTCCTATAGCACTTGCAATAAAATCCAGAGCCTTCAGCTTTCCCTATAGAGTCCTACATGATCTGGTCTTGCCCCTCTCTCCTACCCATGTTGTCTCAGTCCCTCCATGCCTCACCATGTTCCCCTCCCTGTGGCCTCCTCCTGTTCCTCAAGGACTCAAGATTCTGTCCGCCGGGGTCTTATGTATGTACTGTTCTTTCAGTATGCTGTGTTCCTGGCTGTGTCCATGGACTTACTCCTTCTCATTCTTTAGGTCTCAGATCAAATCTCTCTCCAGAGAGACCTTCACTGACCACTTCTTCCCGCTACTCTATATAGTCTTCATAGTACTTATTAAAGTTGTCATTTATTATTTGTCTGTTTTCATCTCTCCTCACAACAGGAGGGACTTTGTGCTGTGACATGAAAGAATTAGGCTAGTGCCCTGAGGCATCTGTATGAATTACTGTCTCTCTTATATACCTAGAATGGCACTAGGTACCATCCTTGGGACAACTAAGAAAATAGTCAAGCAAATCACTGTGTCTTATGGTTCAGATGGGAAACCCGAGTTGAGAAAGGCTGTCCCTGATACACAATCTCAATATTTTTTTAATGAGCACATCACACCATTGACCAATGCTGGAATCAGGAATCACAGGTGAATTCAACCATTCAGACCTCAACACTGGCTCTAGACCTATTGAGCTAGAATTGAGGGGAGGAGAATAAAGAGCATGTGTATTCTGAAAAATTCCCCAAAAGATTTGAATGAGAGCACCCTCCTCCACACCCTTTCCAACTTCTCCCCCATCTCCACCCTGTCTAGACAGCTTCCAGGCTTCTTCCCATTAGCAGCGTTCTGTGAAGCATCTAAGTGAATGACTTTCAAGCCTCATGTAAGAGAGTGTTGTGTAGGGCTTTTACCCGGGGTAGGAGTATAAAGGCGGTGAGTTTAATAAAGGCAAAGGGAAATTTCAAGAGCACTTGGTTTATCTGTGCACGGGCAGATGTCTGGGATGTTGGGCACATAGAAGATCAGAGCATTTCTACAGAGTCTGGAAATTATGAGTAGGGTGAAGTAGAGGGAAGCAGTAACGGGCATGTTTGGGTTAATCAATTTGCATGTAATATTAGTGACTATTCCATAATTTTAGAATTTGGAGGATTGTAAAGAGAATTCTAGCTTAGTCTTGCAGGCAGAAAGGAACTAATTACTGTCTTCTATGTACTCAAATATTAAATTACTAAGGGGCAGACTGCTAGATTTTAGGGCTAGAACTGTGAACAAAGTCTTCTTGGTCCCTGTACGTACAGAGCTCTCTTAGAGTCTAATGAAGAAGACAGCTGATACACCTTTACAACAAAGGTGGTAGGAATGGTGCTGGGGCATCTAGAGCATCTGGAGGAGGCGTGAAGTGACTTGAGTCATACAGGTGTGCACGGGGTGGGGGGGGTGGCAGAAGTTTTTCTAGAACCTGAAGGATGTGTGAACGCTATCCAGGTGGCAGGGTGGATAGGATGGGGTTGGAGAATTGAGAGGATGCAGTGGAGGGAAGGGGGAGGGAACCCGGGCCATCAAAGAAACTGAAAGTAGTTCAGTCTTGTGTGTGTATGTTTTGCAGGGTGAAAAGCCATTGTTGGGGGAGATGATGAGATAGGAGTTGAGGACTAGGAAGGGACTAAATAATGTATGACTTCAGAAAGATCTGTTGAGAATTATGGTCATCATCCAGTGCTGGGATTCTTAAATTTTGTGCCATGGGCCCCTTTGTCAATCTGATGAAACCTATTAACTCCAAAGAGTAATGCTTTTAGTTGAATAAAATAAAATACATGAGATTAAATAGAAAACCAACTACACTGAAATGCAGATATCAAAATATTGAAAGCAACTTTGTGACATAGTGATGTAAGTGCTTCTTTGTTATTGGCATTAAATAAGATCTAGCAGCAAGTCTGACGAATGTGATTTCAAAATTGTGCTGAGCATAAGCAATAGTTTGAGGTAATTGTAACAACTGTAATGTGACAAAAATGTGTGGGTCATGGTTTGTTGCCTTTATTCCTAATTGAAAGAAATTCTAAGTTTCAATTACAAGTCTGTGAAAATAGACTGATGTTTGCCATCCAAACTCATGAACCTCCAGATTTCTATCCATACACGCCAGGTAAGAACTGCTAATCCAGAGCACCAGAAGCCATATGAAAATTATAAGCAGGGGGTAAAATGATGTGATTTATTTAAAATAGAGCCCTCTGTGTATGTAAGAAGCCGCATAGAATTGTTTGTTGTATTTACTCTAGGTATGCCGCAGAGCATGTCCTTCATCATGTTTTTATAGTGTCCTCTTTGAGGACTCTGGTGGAAATGTTCTATGTCTTACAGTGGTGGTTACACAACTGTATGGGTTTGTCAGAAAAGGGTGAATTTTATTATGTGTATATTATACTTCCTCTAGCCAGACTTTAAAAAATGTAAGCAGTCAGGGGCGCCTGGGTGGTTCAGTCAGTTAAGCGGCCGACTTTTGGTTTCGGTTCAGGTCATGATCTCCCGGGTCCTGGGATGGAGCCATACTCAGTGGGAGTCTGCTTGATGCTTCTCTCCCTCTCCCCCTCCTCCATTCATGCACACACACTCTCTCTCTCTCTCTCTCAAATAAATAAATCTTTAAAAAAATGCAAGCCGTCAAATCAATCAATGCTCATGGTCAATTTGAAAAAAGAAAATTATTTGTCAGAATTTGGAGTGTGTGCACAGGCACTTTACTAAGTCTGGACTACAGTTATCTACTAGAGTATAGCAGTAATTGGTTTGACCTCTAATTCTGTTCCTTCTTCTGCAGGGAGCTCTTGGGCCTCCTGAACATGTGAGGTACAGAAAAATCCCTTGGATTTGCCAGAAGCATACTCATTCCTTATGTGTTTGGAGGGGCCTTCCTTGCTGCCTTAAGATTTGAGGAAGTCCACTGGAAGCTGCCTTCTTTCAACATTTATTCCAGATAAAGGCACTGATACTCAGTACAGTTGGGTCAAAGTGAGTCGTTGTGAAAAAGAATTTGACAAGGGATTAGTAAAATGGACATCTGTGATTGGTCTGGGATGGGTGGGGGAGGAGTGAAAATGTGATTAATATTTTAAAAATAAATCTACATTTTATTTCATTAAATGCTACTTATTTGCTGCCAGTTGTAAGAAAAAAAAATATTCCGGGGGAGGATTCGGTGGAAATTTGGTGATCTAAATGCCCTTCCCATTCACTGTACTTCATCTCATGTGGCACACCTTAGCCTCAACTAAACAGGTATCTCCAGGAATCCTCTGACAAAATCCCATTATTCTTACAAAGATGATTTCTAGAATGCAAGACTCACACTCTTGGGAAGTAACTCTATACTGTGATCAAGAACTTGGTTTTGATTTTCTGAATCTAAGTGCAAATAGCCACTTACTGAACTCTTCTTCTTCTTCTATATGGCCTCTGTGTCTGTTAGAGAGAGCAAACTACATATGTCCTTGTATCGTCTGCCCTCAAATAACGATGATGGTTGAGATCACATATGAAACCTCGGCATTCTGCTACCAGGCTCCATATTGAGATGTTTTTAAACATTTTGCTGAGTAAGAGTGCATCATACTTTTAATACATTCCAGGGAGTGAAAAGCTTCTGCAACCTTCTTTGGCTTCTAAATCCAATTGTTTATTTCCTGATAGTAGATTACCTCTTTAAAGATAAAACAATAATAATAATTTTATAATTCAAAATATCAATCAAGATATAACTTTAAACCAGGTTTATGATTATTTCCTCTACTTTTGTTGCCAATTGATATATTTGAATTGCAGAAAATTGGGCATGTGGAGGAGAGACTGGGAGACTGCCCCTCAAGTTAGCCTGGTGGTCCTCCATCCAACAGACACGGGAAGGGGTGCCTGGGTGACTCAGTCGGTGAAGTGCTTGCCTTCGGCTCAGGTCATGATCTCAGGGTCCTGACATTGAGCCCCACGTCGGGCTCTCTGCTCAGTGGGGGGTCTGCTTCTCCCTCTCCGTCTTGCTCTCTCTCTCAAATAAATAAAATCTGAAAAAAAGAGTACTATCAGGAGCTTGCTCTCTCTCTCAAATAAATAAAATCTGAAAAAAAGAGTACTATCAGGAATAAGTGAACTGGCCTTGGTATAGGTACAGAGTTGGAAGAACAATATAGGATCCAGTTGGGCACATGTGAATGGGTATAAAGGATGCGATTGGTAAAATGGAATCTCTCTGAGAAAGAAGGTTATATTAAAACCTTTTTCTCTTTGAAATCTTTTCCATTAAACATTAACTTCTCTCTGTATGGCTTGCCTCAGGGACAGAAGAGGGGTGGAAGAAGTTAGAGAGGGGTCCTCCAGAGGGATCTATCTGGTATCTAGGGTGATGGCTTTTACCTTCTAGAACTCAGGACATAAGCTTATTTGGCTTTTCTCTAAGGTCTTCTTGCTGGCCTTTGAGTGATGTAGGTGTGACTATGTCATTCGTAACCTATTCTGAAATCTTAACACTTAATCCTTCTAGAGCCAAAATCATAAGTAACATGTGAGAAACAAAATAAAAAATGAAACAAAGACAAAAGGGTCTTTTGCTAATGTTATATTAACACTGGTTTCTTAAAGTGTCTTATCTTGCAAGTTTATCTGAAGCTTTGGTTTTTAGCATTTCAGTCAGGACAGTCCCAATTGGTGGTGTCAGGCGAGTGAGAGGAGAGCTTCAGACTTCAACCATTTCCTGGAAACTGGTATATACAAAGCTGAAGAAATAAGATAGGATTGTTGGCAAAGATCAGTCTTTAAGCTTTTTCATTTGCTTCCTTCTTTTGAGTGTCAAGAATTTATCTTGTCATTCAGCAGAATATGGAGACTTCATCTAAAATTGGAAAATGAAAATGACTTTTGAGGAAACTATTGGTTTTTGCAAATAAGTCATCATTTTTAAGGTAAACACCCTTTTGTCTACTAAATACTTCACAATCTTTCTACCAATTAACTAGTAAGCATTCACAAAATTCATCCCACAAAAATGTAATGAGGAAATGAGTGCAAAATGTAGCAAAAGTTCTCTTATAACTAAATGATTTAAGACAACTAACATTGGAACAAGGCTATGGGTTTTCCCATCCCTGGAAATCTTTGAGAGGACTAAAACTCACTTGGTTTATAACCCGCGTAGAGGAGCAAAATTTGCCACCCTAAAATGTGTCTTTTTAGCATGTGGATTATTTTAGGCTGAGTATTTTTAAGAAACAAAAAGCTCAAGAAGAAACTTTCACCTTCCCCTTAACTGTCTAAAAGAATTTAGAGAAACTGGCTCCAGGAAGGGAGTTATCACCATAGATAACTACAGTATAATATGAATTAGGTGTGGTAGACAGGGAGGAACTTAACAAAATTTTTGTTAAAATTCTTCTCTGTGCCCCATTGTTTCTGTATGCCCCAGCAAACATTTGCTTATGAAATATTTACTCTTTTCATCTTCCTGTGAATTGTCTTCAATCCCTTTGAAGTCCCAGATCCCAGCCCCTTCTCCTTAGCTCAGAATGGCATATAAGCCTCAATTGCTTGTCTGTGGGCCTCATATTCTTATGGCCCCCCTGTTAGTACTTTATTAGTAATTATTTGATTTTCTTTTATTAATCCATCTCATGTCAATTTAATTCTTTGATAGCCAAAGGAACCTAAGGGTAAAGTAAAAATTTTCCTCCCCAACACCCAACATTAAATTTCTTGGGGCTCAGGGTCCCTCCAAGATTCTGTTATTCTCGTATGTTCATCTGAATGTAAACTGGATAACTTGATGGTATTGAGGAATAATAATAGATAGGATGCATCCTAAATCACATTATTGCATTTAAGATTGTGATTAAGTTCTCAGAGGAGTATTATTATGCTGCTACTGACTATAATTCATGTACTACTTGAAGAAGCTCCTGGTACAGGACTAATAATGCAAGTAAAAATTAAGAAAAATTGGAATTTGTGGTTCTTGAACTAAAATAAATATTGAACTAGGTTTATAAATAGTGACTAATGTATGTTGTCTACTAAGGTGGGAGAGTGGTGGGGAGTGGTGCGGCCAATGGCAGAAGTAGGGACAAAGTGTACATGAGTGAGGAAGAGGAATACTTTGCCCTTTGATGGCTTTTGATGGAAAGAACTTAAAGCAGTTCAAATGAGTGAAGGTGTCTGTTTTCAGTGCCCCTATCAGTGACCCACAGGAACATACAGACACACCCAGTGTGATGCTCATGGATTTGGTCCAACAAAAGTGTTTTCTCACTTCTCAGGCAGAACTTCAGCCCCTTTGATTAACAGGTGCCACATTTGCTTCATTAGGAGTGCCCTTGACCAGCAATGGAAAAGAAAGGGAACATACTGCAGTTTCAATTGTTGTGGGACTCAGGTTTTCTCTCAGCACCGCATATACGCTTGGAGACATGGGAAGAAGATCTGATGGAGAATGTGGCTCAGTTGAATCACTTCGGCTTAAAGAGATAACAAGGTGCATGTTGAAAAGGATTAAAAATAATAGCTTCTGGTGACACTGTGTCAGGAACTCATTTCTAGGGCTTCCTCTATTTGTTTCACTGAGATGCCTAATTCATTGTTTGAAATCAGAGCATTCAGCATACTCTGGAATACACAGCATATAAAAAGGCAACTTTATAATTCCAGTCATGGTAGACTATGGTGCTTCCTGAAGACTAGCTTTGTGTATTAAAGCAAATGGGACATTGAGCATTAAAATGCTTTATTGTCAGGTATATGTACTTGGCTCTATCCGAGTAGAAATGCTTTTTTTAAAAAAAAGATAAATTCAGTAAGAGATATTTTACATGTGGCTAAGGTTACTTACATTGTTGAAATGGGTATAAAAACAGATGGAACATAACCTTTGTCCCCCCTTTCTGTTGGTCTTGAAACTGGAAAAGAAAGGCCGGAAAAAATGTTATCAATATTATTGATAAATTTTTTTAAAGTCTAGACAAATATAAGTAACGTTAAAAAGAAGAGCGGTATTGGGCGCCTGGGTGGCTCAGTCGATTGGGCGTCTGCCTTTGGCTCGGGTCATGATCCTGGAGTCCTGGGATCGAGTCCCGCATCGGGCTCCCTGCTTGGTGGGGAGCCTGCTTCTCCCTCTGACCCTCCCCCCTCTCATGCTCTCTCTGTCTCTCATTCTGTCTCTATCTCTCAAATAAATAAAAATCTTAAAAAAAAAAAAAAAGAAGAGCAGTATTATGATTGTTTAGTGACTCACAAAGATTTTGAGTTGAATAGATGAAACAGTATTTTAGGTGAACATAAAATGTGCAAGAAGAGCAAAACAGATCTCTTGGCAGGCCTAATCTGACTTTACATATTATTGTCTCCAAAATGCATGAGAAAAAGTGGGAGGCAACTATATTACCTGTCTTCAAAGTTATGTTCAAGTTTGATTATATTTGATTGATTTGTGTATTGCGGGATTTCTAGTAACTCAGCAGGGTAGCAGCAACTCAGCATCTGTGGGTGACAATTGTAGGCTATTCCAAAAGATGGTGCTCATAGATTTAGTTGCTATAGATGAACATTTTAATGGATTGTATACACTTTCATCAGAGACACAGAATGGTTAACTTAGATTACAATTATAGAGCTAATTTTATTTATATTCTTTCATGTATTTAACAAATATTTACCAAATGCTTCTTTTGGCCAGGTGTGATTTTAGCCCCTTAGGATACAACCAGGAAAGGCAGGCATGTCAAGACTAGTTATTGGAAGGCCAGCAGGTGGGGAATGAAGCACTGACCCCTTAGCCCCTCCCTGGCAAGTAAACTACCCAAGCTGAGTTGTGAGACTACAGTAATGTAAAAAATATAAAGCTTATAAACCTCAGGCTTCTTTTGCAGAAAACAGACTCCCCTAACCCTTAACAGCTTTCTAATCATTACCTCCTCTTTCTTTTCCTCTCTCCCAGTCATAGACGTGAAGTCAGCACCACTTCTGTTTTAGGAAGGAGAAAGCCAAAGCTCTCCAGGCGGCTGGGAGAAGGCGCATGGCCGTGTGAAGTCTAGTCACAGCCACCGATTACTAACTACTCTGCTGGAGTTGGACAGCCCAGCTGTTCCTCTTCAGGAACTGTTGACGCACTACTTCCTTTCTAAGGCTTTGACCTTCACATACCCCCTACGTCTTATGACAAAGTAAACATAAAAAGAGGAACTTCGTTTACTCCAATATGAGGTTATTTGCCAAAAGCTGAGGAAAACAAGCAAACAGAAAGGACCTAACCTTCGCAGGGCTGGGAGCTGTAGTGTTTACTGAAGGCTTTGTCTTTGGGAATGTCAGGATAAAGGTACTTCAGAGGGTTTTCAGGAATGTTTTCAGCCATAATAACCTTGTAGTCTCGAAGGATGTCGGCGAACGGCAGAGCAGACAACCGACCTTTATTGTAGGGTTCTACAGAGTGGAATCTCACTTCTCCTGGAAAAACAGAAAGGGTGGGTGGAGGGAGGTACATTCAGGTTCCTGCAGGCATTCTTGGGGGCTATTCTTCCTGCCCACATCATCTTCACGTCACTGGCTATCAAGCAATGCCAGCCCTTTTCTGCAGTGTGGACGGCACACAGTGCCATGTGACAGAGGACACCCACACAGGCTGTGAGAAAGTCATGAGCCTCTCTTCTGGGACAACTGTAACAACTATATTCAAACCCCCTGGACACATGAAAAACAGAACACCATGCTACACACTTCTGAAAACTGAAAGACCAATAACCAAACTCAGTACTACTTTCACAAGTATAAATCATGTACCATTTTCAGAATGGTCTACCCAGGTGAAAGTTATTCCTCCAAGGTGGCTTTCACTGAATCTTAACAAAAAGGTTCCAGGCATTTTATCCTTTAGCAAGAGGCGCTCCTTCTCTTTGCTAACAAAGCCCATGACATACCTAAAAATAGAACAATGCATAGTTTTACCTGATCAAACACTGTAATTTATTACATTTGTATTTATTTCATTCACAAAGGACAGACCTAAATTTGTTCTGAGTATAATAAAAAGTCAATGAAATACTCCTCTAAGATTAAAGTAAATATCAGTACTCTATGAAGAATGTAAGAAACTGAACTATTCCCCAACCCTCTATCACTAAACATGCTTGAAAGGAAAAAAACCAACAGCTTAAAAATAAGAACCTAATGAACTCATATGGAAAATATAGCCTGTAACTCACCCATCTATCCAAAGAGGAAGAATGTGTTTCTTAATTAGATCCAATATTGCTTCAAGCCAAGTCCAAAAGGTAAATGATTTACCAGGTAAGTGTTCCTATTGTAATCAACAAACATGTCAGGACAATGATTATTTTAATAGTTAATGTTGATACAATAATTCAAGTTCCATTTTTCAATGAAATACTCCCTTAAACTTTTTTTAAAAAATTATTTATTTTAGAGAGAGAGAAAGCAAGCAAGGGGGAGGGGCAAAGGGAGAGAAAATCCTGAAGCAGACTCCCCACTGAGCAGGGAGCCTGATACATGTGATGCAGGGCTCTATCCCAGGACCCTGAGATCATGACCTGAGCAGAAACCAAGAGTTGGCTGCCCAACTGACTGAGCCACCAGGGCGCCCCAAAATATTTCCTTTAAACAAGACAATAGTTCAGAGTTAAAAAAAAAAATAACTGCATCCAGGAAATCCTCAAAATCCCAGATTATGATATGGAGGCTTAAAAAGAAGCACTACTTAAAAAAATTATCTAAATGATATTCTTGCTCCCCTATTTGTACCTTGCAGAACTTGGCCCAGGTGAGATGACCATCACTGTAGCTAGACTGGACTAAAAGAAAAGAAAAGAATGAGATTTTTATGAAACAATTAGACTTTTCAATTTGGTGCTCAATTTAGATTTTACCCAGCCCCTTTCAAAAATTCCTTAAGCACCTCTTACAGGTTTGTAGTGTACTTAATGCTAGAAACAATAAAAATGTAAGATATCATGAAATCTATTTTCTAAGAAAAAGTTCTTTTCAATGGAACTAAGATAACTTTAGAAAGAGGGTGAGTGTCTAGGGCCAGGCTCCCATGGATAGATAGGATATAAATTATCAGAGGAGGAGGAGGAGGAAACTAAACTCTAGTAAGAATAATGTAAGATGAAGCATAGTGGACATGAACCCGGCTTATATAGAAGACAGCAAGAGCTGTCTAATGTTGGTAAATAAACGTAAAATAAATTTAAGTTAGATATGGCCAGATTACGAGGAGTCCTAATTATTATTATGAAAAGAATGAACTCGAGATCTATTAGGCAATAAGGAGGCACTGACTACTTTGAACCAGGGTGATGAAAGGGTACAAGAGTTTCTATCTAAATTTTTGAGGAAATTATACTCATAAGGATAATCTGATAAAGATCTGAAAGGATATGGCTGCTATCTATACTACACATTTAAAAACTTTATTCACTCAACAAATATGCCTACCATTGCAGTTTATAAACTAAATAAGTTCAAAAACCATATTTACATTAACTAAATGTTTTAATATTCCCCAAAGATCTGATTTATTTAAATACCTATTGATCAGATAGTAGGTCCAAGTGGCAACCCAGCATCACTTGCCAAATCACACATGATTTCACTACTGATGCTCAGATGCATCCGTGGCCCTACTTTAATTAGAACTGTACACAAACTCCATCTTAACTCTTTTTTGGTGCTAAGCATGTTCACCCTAGACTTGTCAAAATATAGATATCTTTTGAAATTCTTTTAGAAAAATCTTACACTGTAGTCACTACAGGAAGTACCAATGAGTCTGTTTTGCAAACTTTAAAAATATTAGTCAAAACTGAAATTTTCTTGATATGGACAATCAAGTATTGCCTGGGTGGCTTTTAATTTCTATTAAATTCCCTGGTCCTGGAATCAGCTACTGTCGAGTTGGTTAATGACCATTGTGATATTAATATGAAAGTCAAAGCACCATTAAGGCTTCGCATTGCACTCAGTGGAAATGGCATAAAACACCCTGGGGACTGAAGAGCGGAATGGAGATAAGGGGCTTTGGAACTGGACAGGCGTGGCCGGTGTCTTGGCTCTGCTGTGTACTAGCCACGCAGCCATGGCAAGTCACTTAACCTCTGAACTTAAGTATCCTCATCTATAAAGTGGATAGAGTAAGGAGTTATCCTTTCCTAAGAAAGATAACAGAACATTTAGCTCTGTGCCTGGCAATACAGTGGGCACTCAATAAATTGTGACTATCATTATTATTATTAATAGTAGTAATATCACCTGGTTCTTTAAAATGCTTGAGTACCCCAAACAGGGCAAGTCTTCCACATCTACCCGCTCTCACCTGTAAGCTTCTCTGCTAACATATTGAGTTGATCTGAGTTAAGGCCACGGCCGACATAGGATGAAAACTGCCAGCTCATCACTTCCAGGAGTTGACTCAAAGTGGCAGATGGAGGATTATTAAAGAAAACTAAGTTCTGAAATAGAGTTGTAATGATGATATTCATTAATCACATTGAACACACTATAATTCAGTATATAAAATTCCAAACTCTTTAGGCCAATCTAAGTTAATACAGAATATCGTCTCATCTCTGTTGTGCATTTTAATTGACACTGATTTTGTCTTTTCCTAAAGAGTTCCTTAATCCTTGAGTCTAATAGAATATATGGCTCCATCTTATCCTTGAAAGAATCATTGGGCACCTCTTAACTTTCCCTGGACTATGGGCTATCAATCAACTCATACAAGTACTTAATACTGTCCAACAAATCATTGGGCAAATATTCTTTTCTGAAATAATATTAATCTTAAGCAAATCTATATCCAGTTATTTAATTAGTTTATCATGGCTTGGTATAAGTTATACCTTGACCAAACAAAGAATCCCAAAGCACAAAAACAGATAAGTCTCAGGCTAAAGTAGGTGACTCTATAATGTGAATTCATAATTACCCTGAGTCCTGTTTTATGAACAGTATAGTAGTCTTTTTCTTTTGATCTGGACAAGAGAATCTTCTGTATGACTAACTGCAAACAAGATTGCTTGTACCAGAGACTGGGTCAACAATAGTGAAAAAGTAGACTTCATCTCAGATTACTGGAAAGCAGAAGGTGTGAAAGCCAAGAAAGATGTCCTAAAGAGAGAAATAACTGAGTAATGTAGTGCAGTACAGGGAGAACCATGAACTACGCTGGGCAGCAAGAAAAGGAACCAATCCAAGAAACTTCAGAAGGTGGGAATAAAAGAGGATACAGCATCCAACAAGGAGTGGGAGATAGGAAGGGGAGGAATGGAGAGAAAGAATTTCTAGAGAGGCAGTTTCCCCTGAACCAGAGAACTGTGTCTGGATAAATGACCAAAAGGCATAGAACCTAATCGAGGTCTGGGGGCTTGGGTTTTGAAGCAGAAGAGAGTGAAGAAGAGAAACCAGAGTTTGTTGTTATGCTGGACTCTCTAAGTAGGCTGTGCATCTGCATTGTAAGCTATGTATGATCTGCATTCCCACATTCCTCATCCAGGAGCAGAGCAGAGTCTGGGATGGTTAGTGGGACAACTTTGGTGGCTTTCTTATAGAAGAAGGATGCTGAAGAAAGCTAAGTGCCACAGTGCTGTACTCAGAGGACAGAGAAGTGACCCATCTTTCTTCCTCCATCCTGAAGTTGAACGAAAAGCTCTGAATATTTGTAGCTCTTAATGGGGCATGACATGTAATTCCAGGGGTGTAGGCTCTTCTTGGCTTTAAAGACCAGATAAGTTCTCTAGTGGGTCCTGCTCTCAGTGCAGCCTGAGAGGAAGCGACACTCCACGCACCCTCTGCAGCCTCCTCTCTAGAGTTAATCTGTTTCAGATGCCAGGGCACCGGAGGATGAGAAGGCATCAGGCTGAGTCATTTACCATATTGTTTCCTTATTGGGCACATTTTTTAAAAAGGGAAAGAACACTTGGAGCTAACTCATCATGTCTGTTCTTATTGCTAGAACCTAAGGTAAAAAAAAAAAAAAATTCTTAAGAGTGAATATTTGCTTTGAATTAAGAAGAAATGTTATTTATATTTGACCTATTTTTTCTAGACCTCGGTGGTTTCCAGGACAACACAATGAGATTTTGTAAGAGGGAACAAGGCAAAGGGCTGACTCATCTTTTTTGCCACTCCCTTCCGTGGTTGTCTTTTAAGAAGAGCATCTGTTTTCTGCTAGCTTTGTAACTTGAGGCCAATTTTTGATCAATGTTTCAAATAACCACCAGATGGCATTAAAACCCAACTTGAGCCTAGAATGGATTAAATCTATAATCAACTGGAAAATTTGTAGAGTCAGAGGGCAGTTAGGCAAGATTGGTTGATATTCTAGGTCACTTATTTAGAAACGAATTTTCTACCTTTGTAGAAAAGTCTGTGTGGAGGTGTGACCAGAAGTAGTTGCGGAGGTAAACACAGCAGTTAGACGTTAAATTCTAGACCAAGAAGTTTCCCCACAGCCCAATTAACAGAGCCACAGGATGGGCCTAGAACTCTCTGTGATCCACATAGTTGGGAGCTGATCAGACCCTCAGAAGTAACAAATACCTGTCCGTCAGTTTTGCTAGCCAGAACTCTCCCAGCATCCAAGTACATCAAAACGTATCATTTTAAATATAACATGAGAGAGGGTTCATGCAACTAAATATATTGGAGTTCTGGAAGAAAACAACCCACAAAGACATGCCAAATTTCATATACATAGATATACGAATATATAGTCAAAATTCATACATATATCTTTTGATGCAGATGGGTGTTTTGACAATAAAAAAAATCAAATAGAATTAAAGGAGGAGAAATAGGAATAGAGACCCTACCTGGGAATCATTGGTTGACACATTGTACCAAATGATGGATGCCCAAGCATTAGGTAACTGACTGACATTGGAAATCATCACCACAGGTAATGAGCTGGTCTGGTTTAAAAGAGAAAAAAAAGCACAGTTATTACAGGTAGTTGCACCTTGCACTGATTTGATACTTGATCCTGTCCCCTACAGGGCTATCTCAAGCCAGCTCTACTGCTTTAATCCTGGTGTTGACACTGCCCTGGTTACTAAAATGACTTGTGAAGGAAAGGGAACTTTCTGAGCATCTATGAATCAAGGTATAAGGATGAAAGAAGCCATAAAAACAGGAACCCTTTCAGAGTGCTTGGTCAGTTAGCTTCTCCAGTATCTTCCCTTGACATTATACAAATATTGATACTTACATCATATATAGCCCAAAATGCAACAGATTAGAGCTTGCATTGATTTTGCCACTGTTCTCTTACTAAGTTACTATAAAGAATTTAATTTTAAATTTATCTTGAGATGGACCAATATATTCAATTTATGATCTGACATCTAATTAATGTCAGTACTAGACATGGGCATTTTCACTGCAGAAGATGGAGAGGTAAGCAATGTTGGAGTACAAAGCTTTATGAGAAACAGAGCTGCCTGGTCTGCTGTGGAACTCAGCTTAGCAATATTTGTACTGTCATTTTCAACCTCATGGAATAAACAGGCTTTCACAGACTAGTGTGCAAAACCAATCAACTTACATTAGTCCCTTCTCAATAACAGTGGTTAGATTTCTACAGACAGTGAAATACCCAGCTTAATAGCTCATGGAAACAGAGGTATAGGAAAAAGAGACAAGGAAGGCATTTATGGAAAATTTTTACATATTTACACTTATTAAGATAAAAAAGGAAAAGCAGAACTCTAAAACAATACATCCCACAAATAAGATCATATTCGGGGTGTGTAAAACTGTGTTTGTTCCTTCATGCACCCATTCATTCATTTATTTAACCTATGTTGAGCATCTATTATGGGCCAGGCACTGAGTCACTGGTAATGGAGTGACAAAGTCATGATGCCCTGCCTTCAAGGAGCTCATAGTCAGTCATGTTCAATTTAATCCTCAAGATTGCTCTATTCCTTCTTTGAGTACAATAGTGACTGTTATAAGAGAATCAATGTATCGTTAATGTTCCTATCATTTGTCTTTACTCATTACATTAGAAAAGCTTTCCTTCTGAGGGATTTTATGTACAAGTTAAAGTTTTGAAAATATATCATTATGTGACATGGTTTAAGGATACTTATTTCTCTTTAGGCTTTCCACTAACTATTCATGACTCAGAAGATCTCAGAAAATGAACCAACAAACATGCAATCTGGGCAAGCAATTATTCAATAGATATCCAATTGATAATGCCCATGAGATCTTATCATTTATATTTAACCAGAATAGTATACATTCTAATAATAGAATGTTGACTAATTAGTAACTATCTGACATATTGGTTTTCTAAACTAAATTTTCTAAACAAAACTCTAAACAAAAATAAAAAATAGGGAATGTACTAAAACCTAGAAAAGACTGGGCTTTCATCTATAAATGCCAGCCAATGACTGAGTATATTATTAGTAAATAGTTGATTGACGCCTACCTCCAAATCTATGGTCAGGCCATAGAGGCAGATCTGTGTTTCAAAGGTTATAGAATGAAGCTCTTCAGTTACCATGTGACAGCCCTAGGAAGAAAGAAATCAATTGTTATCTTACAAATGCACTCCTACTACCTATTAGGCCTGCTTCTATAAAAATTAATAAAGTCTTAAAGTAAATGCCCCAAACATTCCCTATTATGGAACTTTCCCTCTTATTATTTAAAAAAAGTTATTTAGCATATATACAGAGTGAGAAATCTTATTTCCACAAACAGAATGATTTTAAGTCTCCCTAACAATGTAATTTTTGACTTTTTTAAAATTCCAGCATATTTTCATCAGTTTAAATGCAGACAAATAATTCTTTATTTTTAATTTAAAAAAAATTAGTCCTTCTGGCTTACAAACTATTAATAAAAGCAATGCATATGTGTATAGATATAACAGAAACAAGTCAGTGTCATAATGAATTTGTTTAAAAAGTGAAAGGAAGTTGTTTTAAGAAGCAAAAAAAAAAAATTGTGCAACAGAATCAGAGGGCAATCAGTCCAAATTAGAGAAAGAGATGGAGAGTTCCTAGGGGGATGTTGCCAAGAAAAAAGAAAAAAAAACAAAAACAAAAAACTCAGATTGACCTGTTTGACCATATTGCAAGATGTTTTCAAGTTTCAGGGCGCCTGGGTGGCACAGTCAGTTAAGCGTCTGACTCTTAGTTTCTGCTCAGGTCATGATCTTGGAGTCGTGAGTTCAAGCCCCACATCAGGCTCCAAGCTCAGCAGAGTCTGCTTGTCCCTCTCCCTCTGTTCCTCTCTTTGCCGTGCACTCTCCCTCTCTCTCAAATAAATGAATAAATAAATCTCTTAGAAAATCTTATTAAAAAGAATGAATAAATTTTCAAGTTTTGAAGAAAAGTTTTGGGCTACATTAGTGATAAGTACATAAAATAAACTGATCGAATAAAATGAAATTAAGGCAATTTATAAATCCAGGGTAAATTGGAAGTAATACAAGAATGGAAATGCAATTATACTATGATATATGGTTCAGCTGTTAATAATTTTCATATATTCATACTAATGTTAACACTGAATATACTGACTAAACCAAAATATGTTCTGTAATGATACTGTGAAGATGGGGGAAATTTATATGTATAGAGAGCTGGTATAAAAGAGCCACAGTTTAATCTCTTATAAAAAGAATTCAGGGGGTGCCTGGGTGGCTCTGTCATTAAGCGTCTGCCTTTGGCTCAGGTCATGATCCCAGGGTCCTGGGATCGAGCCCCGCATCGGGCTCCCTGCTCGGCAGGAAGCCTGCTTCTCCTCTCCTTCTGCTGCTCCCCCGGCTTGTGCTCTCCCTCTCTCTGTGTCAAATAAATAAAATCTTTAAAAAAAAAATTCAGGAGTTAAATGTATAAACTTTTTTAAAAATCAAGAAATACGGGCGCCTGGGTGGCTCAGTTGGTTAAGCGACTGCCTTCGGCTCAGGTCATGATCGTGGAGTCCTAGGATCGAGTCCCGCATCGGGCTCCTTGCTCAGCAGGGAGTCTGCTTCTCCCTCTGACCCTCCCCCCTCTCATGCTCTCTCTCTCTATCTCATTCTCTCTCAAATAAATAAATAAATAAATCTTTAAAAAAAAAATCAAGAAATACTAGTATGATATTAGCATAATACTTTGACTCAAAAAATGATCACCTCTGGAAAGTAGGTTTGGTGTGGGAAGGAGTGGGACAGAAATTGCTGTTTTTCCCTAATGAAATCTTACAGCATCTTGCTATGTGCCCAGAACCAGCAGCATTGTCAACATCTAAAAGCTGGTTAGAAATACAAGATCTCTGGCCTCATCCCAAGCCAAGAATCAGAGTCTGCATTTTAACAAGAACTTCGGGTGGAATTTGTGAGACAATGAGTGTCCATGTGCTATATCTACACTGTGTTTAGTCTCAAAAGAGATGTGGAAAATTTGGAGATGATGTAGAAGGATTAAACAATTTTATTTATTTATTTAATTTACTTACTTACTTATTTATTTATTTATTTATTTATTTATTTATTTATTTATTTATATTTTTAAGTAGTCTCTATGCCCAGCAGAGAGCCCAACATGGGGTTGGAACTCACAACCCTGAGATCAAGACCTGAAATCAAGAGCCGGACACTTAACCAACTGAGCTACCCAGGCACCCTGAAGGCTTAGACAATGTTAAAAAATAAACCCTTGGGAACCTGTAAACGGAAAAGGAATTACTAAGACTAGAAAAGTCAGGGTGGCGTTGGGGGTGGCAGAGTCGGCCCTGGGAGAAATGATCTAATATTGGATATGTATTAATAACAAGTTGGAATCTACTTGTAATAAATTTCAAATGATAAAGATAGTTCTAATATGATGATATGAATGACAATTGTGTGAGGAAGACTTCATTGACAATGAGGAATGTTAAACTTAGGATTTGTTACTGAGAAGGAAGTAGAGAATTAAAGACTCCTCTCTTCCTTGGGTTAGATCACTGCTGGTACTTTACATTGACTTGAGGTAGCTGGAGTTACTGGAGTGGGATGGCTGCTTACTGGGTTAGTAGAAAGTTATGCTAGTGGAACTTTTGCTTGAAATTCCCTTAGACCACCCCTAAAATTATTCCCAGTATATCCAACTCATGAAACAGCCAGCACCCCTCCCCCCAAGCCCTTCCCATGTTGAAATAAATAAATTGCTGTTTCTTCAGTTGAGCATGAGATGAAGTAGCCAGCTTGTGTTTAGGCACCAAGTTGAACAAAACCCACATTTTTTAAACAGAAAATCTCACTGCCCTATAGGGTGCTTCCACTATGCAAACCCTGAGACAAATGAAGAATCCATAACTTCATGTTCACTAATGGATTCCTTTCACATTCTCACTAAGTTCAGTAGTGGACAGGATGATACAAGCCTATGTAGAACATTTATGAGGCCTGAGGCAAGCACACAGACGGAGACCCCACATACCACATGTCTAAACATTTAACCATTATAAATCAAGTTAACAAACTGTTAAAATATATATAGCCTCCTGCCTTGACATCTAAGCTTTCATATGACCTAACTGGCCAGGTTTTAACTCCTCAAAGTTCCACTGGAACATGGTGGCCTGGAGAGAGCAGGGCCATTCTGGACCATTGCCCACACCCCGCTCTTCCACCTCTGTGAGGGGCCTCACTGACCATTGTGGCCCAGAGGCTTCTGCTTGTGCCTAGAAATGTTTGCACTGATGGTGCCGTCTGTGCTTGGGACTCTGGGAAAGCTCACTGCCTTGGCCCCACAGACATCTTTCTCTGTAGGGAGGGCCACTGCTGGAGGATGGCTAAAGGGAGTCTTTTTGAGTATGAGGTCCCATCCCTCCTCCATACTAGCCTCTATAGTTTAATTTATACAATTAAATGCACATATGATATAATTATTCATTGTGGATAATTTCCTCAGATCTTTGTGTTATGGCACCTGTGTGTTCACCATCCAAAGTGTGAGAAACCAGGACTCCATAGACAGAGCAATGACACTCAGAGTTGTCCATTAACTTTGAAAAAAGCCTACATACTTTAGTTATCACTTTACTGAACTGGAATGTGGATGGTGAGAAGTTTCCTCAGTGATTCAAACTAATTTCTTTTTTATTTTTAAGATTATTTATTTATTTATTTGAGAGAGAGAGCAGGGGAAGGGGCAGAGGGAGAGAATCTTCAAGCAGACTCCCCACTGAGTGTGGAGCCCAATGTGGGGCTCAATCCCAGGACCCTAACATCATGACCTAAGTCGAAGTTGGACACTTAACCAACTGAGCCACGCAGGCGCCCCTCAAACTAATATCTAATGATTACTTAAAACCCCTGATGCAGTTGTGAGGCACATTTAGAATGAGATCCAGCAAGGAAGCTGACATATAATACACATGCCTGGAGAAAAGCAGCTCTGACAAAAGGAAGCATTATTAACTTTCAAAGCTCACATGGCCATCGGTCATGGTCTTTATTACTTTATCAGTGTAGTCCCAGCCAGGGACACTATTCAATTTCCCATTCCCAGGATCCATTCTTTGTAGACGGGGGAAAACATCATAGATAAGATGCACCATTAATGGCTGTGTTTAAAAGCCATCATCTGAAATGATTATGGATTTAAAATATTCATATTTATGATATTTTTATTATATGGCACTGAATAATGTAGATGGATTGACTTCGTCGTACTTGTAAAGAAAAGCACACATTGGATAATCTGCTAAGAAACTGGAAAACTGGCAGAACTACTTGACCAGGCTCCTGGAAAAAAGATACACAACCTTATGAAAGGTAGGTATAGATGTCACCATATTCTTTTTCTTTCCTCTGCTCAATGCCTAATAATACACCCTAGAAATCTAGAATATGTTAACAAATAGTTATGGCTTTTGACTTCAAAAGAAACCTCTGTTGAGGAGATATGACTAGGATAAGGCTAATTTTCATCTAAATTCCTTGCTCACCTCTTTTTTTAAAAAAAGATTTTATTTATTTATTTGAGAAAGAGAGAGGAGCAGAGGGAGAGGAGCAGAGGGAGAGGAACAAGCAGACTTGCCGCTGAGCACGGAGCCCTGAGCAGGGCTGGATCCCAGGACCCTGAGATCATGACCTGAGCTGAAGTCAAGAGTCGGTTGCTTAAGCTACTGAGCCACCCAGGCGCCCCTCCTTGCTCATCTCTTAACAAGCCGTAGTCTATGATAATGTAGCACGGGGAGGACTATGTGGAATAGAAAATAATTAACAATAATCCATTCACTTAATGAATATTTGTTGAATACCTATCATGTGCTAGGCACTGGCTTAGATGCTGGGAAACAATGATAAAGGGGAAAATAACGGTACAATCACATGAGCGATAGACCTTAATCACAGAATCATAGGAAATAAATGGAGAATAACAACTATTCTCAGCCCAGTTTATGGCGGGGACTGCATGGAGGGTGTCCCATAAAAAGTCGACATTTTTAGTGTTATTCTTGTATTGACGTCTCTTTTGGAAAGTGTTGCTACTACTTGAATTGTTCAGAAGGAAATAAACTTTCTGTAAAAATGCCTGGGCTAGTTGGCCCGTGAGTAGTGTATCTGTGTTTGGGAACAGTGACCCTTGAAAGAACATCTGTTTGGCTATTTTGTTCAATGAAACTCAAATCGCCCAGGCTTTACTAACAGCTTCTTTGTGCTTCATGACTTTCCACCACATAAACAAAATTACTCAACACCTCGGTCTGTGGCGAGAACTGTCATTTATCAGTTAAAGCCCACTGACCAAGAGCAAACTCGAGCGGCTGCAATACTAGCTTGACCGTTCAAACAGTGTCCACATTTCCACAATGACTCTCTAGCCAGCTTTTTGCCAGAGAAGGACGTCTGGGAAAGCCTGCTTCCTGGGAATGTCTGTTTTACGGGGGCCACCGGATGCCTTCCAAGTCTGGCCATTTGTTAGGGGAAGGGACTGTGGCTTCGCGGTGGCTTCTGCAAGGAAAGATCGAAGGTGGGAGAAGCAGGCAGCAGTGGCTAATCTTGGTTTTGTGACAGCGCGTTGACTGATTTCCCAAGGGGGGGGTTGCAAAATTGCAAAGCAAATCATTAGAATTAAATACCTTTTTTTTTACAAAAAAGTAAAGACCATGCTCTATGTTGCACTTTTGCAGATTACAGAACCTTAGTCAAAAAAGCTTTAGAAACTATCTAAATCCAATGGTTTTCAAATGTTTTTTAACCTTGAAACAAATTCTTGAAAAGAAATTCACCATCTGGGTTCCAATCTGTAAAATATATAAAATAGAGCCATCTTGACTGAAGCAGGGGTGGGGGACCCAGAGCTCCACCTTTCACCAATGCCCCCCCTCCCAAATCCAGAGATGGCTCCCAAGGCACCTCTTTGGTTGTTCTGGGACAGTATGGGTCTAATGCAACTTCCTCCCTTCATCCAATTCTACAGCCAGGAACCCCTGCACATCTTGACCAACCACCTCTTTGTGGATAATGTGAGTCAAACAGCCATGGGGTGCTAGGGAGGTTTAGAATGGCGCCCCTAGGGAACTATCATTCATGATATCTTGGTTTGTTCTCAATCATTTAGTAAGTATCCAGTCCAAGTTCTGACAACCACAAAAGCAGACCGGAGGGGCCCAATGTGTGTGTGTGTGTGTGTGTGTGTGTGTGTGTGTATCAGATGGGGGGGCAGGTGGGGTGATAGTAGGAACCCAGGACATGTGATCCTATAAAAAGGGCATACATGTATGGTGTTTTGAGGTCTCAGGGACCTGGAGCCAGAGAAGGATGTGCTCAGGGGCCCTTGAGAGGGACCAGCCCCAGCCCAGCACTTTGGCAGGTGGGTAGAGAAGGAGAAGGAGCAGTGGTTTGTCCTAAGTCAGGTACCATCTTTACAGATATTTCTCCACCCATGTAAATAGGTGCTCTTTACAAAGGGGCAGCTCTGGAGGGCAGATCAGGAAGAACCACACCACATACCATCTCATTTGGTCCTATTAACAACCCTGTGAGTGCAGGTCAACCTGATCCCCATTAAGGAAATTGGGAGTTACTGAGGGTAAGTGGCTTGCACAAGGTCAGCTGCCTGTAAGAGGGAGCCCCCAGCATGGTGCTATTTCCAATCCCCAACTGATGCGTGGAGGAGTAAGGGAGAGGTCAACAACATTTCCTGAGAAAGCATTATTTTAAATTTCTTCTAAACTTTATAAGGCTTCTGGTGCGAGATAGCTATGGGATCTCTGAGTGGCGGGCAAAATGAGAACAGTAAGAACAGCAGGAGTACAGGGGAAAGGATGAGATGCTACTCGTAAGGTCGCAAAGACCTCCCTTCTAGGAATCCCAACAAATGGAGGGAGCGCGCTGAGGCGACGGGCAGGAGGAGGTCAGCGCCGCTTCTCCCAGTGCAGGTTTTATGATCCCAGACGCAGCATGGCACAGTGGCCAAGAGCATGGACAGGGGAGCCAGACTACCATGGTTTGAATCTCGGCCTGACCACTCTGTGCCTCAGTTTCCCTACCTAAAATAAGTGCACTAATAGTAACTACTTCATAGCATTGTCACAAGAATTATATAAATCAAGGTCATTGAAGCTCTCAGGGTCCAGTATACAGTAAATGCCACAGGAGGATTTGTTAAATACATTCTTATCAGGCTGTGAACTCCCGCCGTGGATGCTCACAGATAAGGAACAACTACTATTTGAAATCTGAGAATGAGGTATCATATCCTAGCCTTCTGGTTTTGTTTTTTTTTAAAAAGATTTTATTTATTTATTTGTCAGAGAGAGAGAGAGAGAGAGAGTGAGCACAAGTTAGGGGGAGGGCAGGCAGAGGGAGAAGCAGGCTTCCTGTTGAGCAAGGAGCCCAATGCGGGACTCGATCCCAGGACCCTGGGATCATGACCTGAGCGGAAGGCAGATGTTTAACGACTAAGCCACCCAGGCATCCCTCCTAGCCTCCTGTTTTCCTGACACTTTGGTTACTACCATCTCTGACCCTATGACTTTATGAACTCCGCTTTATTGCTAGATCTTCCCCCAAGCTTTTTCCTGATTTTGTTTGATCGCTCCCACTGCCTGGCCAAACCCCTGATTCCTTTGCTCATCTTTCTGAGCCCACTTCATATGTTTTGTGACTTTTCAGTAGTTCCTGTAGCACGTGAACCAACTTTTCGGTCTGGTGTGTTTTAAATGTACCTAGGTGTCATATTACAATTCTATCAAGAGGGGGAGCTCAAGGAATAGCTTAAAATAAAACTGAGCTAGCAAACTTGGGGAAAAAAAGGAAGAATAAAATCATTCTGACATGACTGCACCATTTTGTTATTAATCAGGAAATAAGAGGAAATACATTCAAAGTAATACACGTAGACAGTGTTAATAAGACATTGCTTGGTTATTATATAGTAGAAGATGATTTTATGTAGATTTCTTCTCTAGGGAAACCCAAGACTTTGATTGTACATTTATAAAGATGACAATGTATTGGAGAGTTGAGCTATTTAGATTTATTCCCGTTGATCTGTTTTACTTAAGAAACGTTCAGAAGCATTGTATTTAGTCTATCCAGCCTTAGCAAATACTGCTCAGGGATGTGACGCTGCATGAAATGTTTGCAACTCTGGCCAAAATTCCAGTGAGATGCATGAAATGACTTTTTATTTATAATGTGCTAATGTTTCAATTAGGAAGTTTGGAAAATCTTTATGGATTTCTCCGAGGTGGGAACAATAACTCCTACTTATCTGGTTTACCAGAATCTCGTTAAACTCAAAAGCTCTGCTTCTGTTTGCCGCTTTGCCCTACGCCAAGGTCCTACCCTGGGAGGAAGGCTTAGCTCATCTTCCCTGGGGCTGTGATGGTGGGCAAATGCTCTTTAAGACACAATTAAGGGAATGAAGAATTCTTGGAAGGGAAAATGTGGAGCATTAAACCTGCTGTGGTCAATCTCTGTGGTTTTATGGGGAGGGCTAACCTGATTGCAGTTAAATGCTGGATTTATAAGGTGCTTTTTCCTTCCAAATAATTCAAAGCAATTTCTCTTAGAAGCTGTGACTCTAAAGCTAGGAGACTGAACCCATACCAGCCACACCAGAGATAAGTCTCACTGCTTTACAACAGCATTATGTAGGTGATCTTACACATATAACATCTCCAAGTGGAGAGCGTTGGGCGTTACTACCCTGATCTGTTAGAGGAAAAATATGCAGTATTTCTCCATTTGCAAAGGATCACATTTTCAGTCACTGTCAGAATGGACTCAAACCCAGGTTTTCTAATTCCAAATATGTAAGGCATAGGCATACACCCTAGCATCTAGGCCAACTAAGCAGGTGATCTCCAAGGCCACTTGCAATCCAGGATTTGACTGCTCTATCATTTACTGACTCAAATGCAAACACTTGGGTCACATCAGTGTGTGCTGTTAATCAGTTCATCCAGTGGAATGCAAACCTTACACGTAAGGGCAAGGTAATTGATACCATAAATTAATAGGACTGTTTTTCCCGTGTGATTTTCACATCATATGTCATGAAGTTTGAGACTTGCCTCTTCTCTGTAGAAAATGAGTGATTTTCAGGTGTCTTGTAATAGCGGAGGACTGACTAAAGACATTATGGTACACCCGTAAAATGCAATACAGCGCAACCACTTTCAGTGTTCTCCAAGAGTATTAAGGTTATGGAAAGCTGTCCACCTTACATTGTTATGTGGGGAAGAAAGCAGGTTATAAAACAATGTGTATATATATATTTTAAAGTAATATATACATAGATAAAGGTCTAGAATGATGTGAACCAAAATGTTAATAGTTATTCTTTTACGAGGGTGTTATTACGGCGTCTGGGTGGCTCAGTCGGTTGAGCGTCTGCCTTTAGCTCCGGTTGTGATTCCGGGGTCCTGGGATCGAGCCCCGCATCGAGCTCCCTGCTGGGTGTGTGTGAGGGGGAGCCTGCTTCTCCCTCTCCCTCTGCCTGCCTCTCTCTATCTCTCTGTCTCTCATGAATAAATAAAGAAGATCTTTAAAAAAAGAGGCTGTTATTATATGCAATTTCTGTTTTTTCCTTTTTAAGACAAAATTTCTTACACTGTCTGCAATTATCAAGCTTTAATTTGTAACCAGAGAAACACAAATTTGACTTTCTATAAAACTATAAAGGGCAGTTTAAAAGCTTTGTAAAAACAAGAGATTATAAGGTTATTTCCCTAAAAAATTATCTTACAGAAAACATTTTGTACCTCATTTCCTTTGCCTCCAGCACTGGACTTCATTTCCTTTGGTTGCTTTGCAAAAAAAGAATAACAGCGTTTAGATGGAGAAGCATTATCAATTAAACATCAAGTTGGTCATACCTATTATAGTGATTTTCTTGGCCACAATTTTGCCTTTTAGAACAGTAACCCAGATGTCTTCTAATTCATGGAAACCTAAGGTAGTTGCCTGGATTCAACAGAAAGAAGCTCTCTGTTTCATCTCATGGGATGCCACTTTAGAAACTTTCACTGAGGTAAGTGAACAAGTTGGCATGCTATTAAGACTATGTTTTTTAGCCGACATTTTGGAAAGAGGAAATCATGCTGGGATGTCTTAAAATCTACTCAGCACTCCTTTGTACCTGGAAGGTAGGATCTGAGCTAAGCTCTGATGATTCTCAATCCCTGTGAAACCAAGTCCAACACAGAAGCCTGGGAAAACAGACGATGGGATAGTGTGCCCTATGGCATAGGAAGCTACTAAATGGCAGTAGAGATGGACACAAAAATGGTCAGGATCTAGATTACTTAATTTAAAAAAGGGCAGACAACAATTTATATAGTGTGTACAATCTGATCCCACTTAAAAAGTACATATACATGTATGTATAAAAGAAGGAAAATCAAAGTAGTTAATAGTGTTACAAGGTAGTGAGATACAGGTGATTTTTAATTTTTAAATTTTTGCCTCTCTGATTTTCTACATTTAATTTTGTATTAAAAAGCAATTAAAGTTATTATGCAAAAGATAATATATTTGAAAATGCTTTGCAACTAGAAGTGGACTGTAAAAAAGTAAGGTTTTGTTAATTTATATATTATACCTGCTGGAAGAAAGACCTAACCACTTTTTGGTATGTTCCTTGTTCTTTTCCACATGACTTTTTTGAGAGACAGACATCTCTTAAGTTAAGGCCTCTCTTACAGCTTTACTTATTAGCAAACATTGTCCATTACTGAAAATTTCTTAAGGATAGAAATTGAACGTAAGCAAAAAGAGCGCTAGTTATAAGGATGTATAATATATGACTCATCATTACACTTTATTTATTTATCAGTCTCACACTGGAGGGATTCAGTTAAAAAGAAATGTACTCTTCAATACTAAAGGTCAAACAAAAACAAAATCAAAACCAAAAACCAGCATAAATTTGTATGGGTAGATATCTATTAACCTGAATTTTATCTTTTAAAAAGACCGTTTGAGGTTGATTCGGTGGTGCCCCAACACTCAGGTGAGGTACTTCCTAAGTGTTAATAAACCATAAGTAACCTGCGTCTGGCAAGAAAGTGGTAGAGTCTTTGGGAATCTAAGAACTATACAAAGAATTAGAAAGAAAGCAGGAAGAGAACTCTAGGTTAAGAGGAAGTGGTAAAAACAAGAAGCAACAGGGTGAGGCTGGGTCAGAAGCTTTCTAGACATGCCAAAGCAAACTGTATGCAACTGCCATACCCAGGAACATCCTACTTCCTCAAGCCACTCCTAAAATGAAAGCACCTTTGGCCAGACATGTTGCTGGATATCATTTCTTGGGGAGATTTAAAAAATAAAATCAGGAATGCCTATCCATTATAAGACCAATTATCTCTGTCATCATTATCAAAATATACTGACCAATTGCTGTCTATATTTAGGTACTATATCACCATTGTTGAGAACTCAGACTTCTGAGTTAAGGTTCCGTGTTCTTTCTGACATTTTTAATTCTTCAATGATGGCATGTTTTATTTCTCAAAATGGCCCTTAATCTCATACAAGAAACCCCCCAAACCCAAAATACATCGACTTATAAGACCTATTTGTGAAGATGTATCTGATTAGGGGAGGGGGAGAAGTTTCTGTAATTGAACTCACCAAATGTCGAAATTCTACCGAGAGACTCCCGTTAGAAGATTCTTCAATGGACATGGCTTTGACATGAGTTCCACAAAGGACAAATCTTCTATTGCTAGAGGGAATATCTTAGCTATTTACATGGTCTCAGATAAAATGTATTTATGAGAACAGCAAAAAAATTCTAAAATAAATTTCTTACCTTAGAGTTGAAACGTTCCTGTAAAACCAAGGAGATTCCTTAAAATGAGCTATTTTATAGATCTAGTAAAAACTTTCTTTGATACTTTAGAGGATAGTATAATATAGTCATAAATTTTCATTTCAAGACTTAATAGTAAAATTTTTTAAAGTAAGTCTTCATTGGAGTTCTATTAAATGTTTGAACTTCAAAGTCAAATATTTGAAGTACGTTGCTATGTAATGTTAGAGAAATACATTTAAAAGTTTGAAATTATTCTATAAAACGAGGAAAATTCTTTTTAAAAAGTCTCACATTTTCATGTTTCAAAATGAAATTAGAAACTTACTTGTCAATTGATGCTTTCACTTTTACCTGATAGTTTAGTTCTGGCAATTTTATTAGTAGTCTGGAAAGACACATAAATAAAGAATCAGAGGCAAAAATGAAAAGTGCCAAGAGCCTTTTTATATTTAAATATTTAAATATATTTATGTCATATATATAAATCAAATTCAGGTTATCTCTAGTTACATGTTACTGTATTTTAAAAATATCCAATTCATTGTTGAATCCCTATACTGCACACCTGAAACTAATATAACACTATATACTAACTATACTGGAATTAAAATAAAAATAATTAAAAATAAAAATGTCCAACTCTTCTTTAGTTTGTCATGTTACTGATGTTGACACCAGCCACTTAATATCGTATTGACAAACATTTGGAAAGTATTTTCAGCTGACGTGCAGTAGCTAATACATTGGCTAGGTCAGAAAAATAGCTATATATTTTGGCTAAAGTCCACATTTGGGTTAAATGTATAAATATAAGAAAAATTCTTTGCAAGTTTATTATATGGCCCCATTTTATTCTCATACCATAACAAAAATTGTAAGCTTAGAAAAACTAAATGTCTTGATGATCACTGTTTTATGGTTAAAAATACTGAGAAAGACCAGGCCTCTGATGGAATGTGAAAAATTCCAATTCAAGTGCATTTGCAATCTTTAAATACACTATGAAAGTAACAGCAAAAATGTTCATAACTAGAAAAGATCTAACTCCAAACAAACAAGTGATTAAAGATCAGAGTAACAATTCCTTTAATTTCTTCTTCTGGTGTCAGCTCCTCCTTTATTCTTTTGCTTTCCCCAACTCCTTCAAGTTGGAACCTCTGATATACCCTCTCTGTGGGTTCAGTCCAGTTTCAGAAATATTAATTCAATCACTCACTCACTCATCCCAATCATGCACTCATCCCAAACCTCATTCATTCACTCAGCACGTACTGAACTCTTCATCTCCACCCAGTACAGCCCTAGGTACTAGGGAGCTGGTGTAGTGAAGTGTAGGGAAGGGAGAAGTGTGGACATGGCTACATGTAAAAGGAAGAAGTCCAGCTAAATATAGTAGATGGAATATGGAGAATGGTGATAAGCAACTGATGGGCATTAGAGAAATATAATCATAGATGATAGCCCAAACAAAAGTGTGGGTAGAATGTGACAGAGGTTCCTTATAAATTCTGTATGAAGCACCGGATTGGTTTTAGGGTTCAGAATGTGATGTGTGTAGTTGTTAGCAGTGAGGGGTGAGGAGGTCACGTGAAATAGGGTAGGAAGGATCATAGATCAGGATCTGATTCACGGGAAGATGCTGATGACTAAAGGGAGTTCCATATCACCCCTTCCTTTGAAACAGGAGATACTATGGTAGGGAGGGGTTTTAGGGAAAATCTTGAATACTAAGTAAATGATCAGCTATCAAGACAGTGGAGATCAGGGCACAGAGGAGAAGGACAGGGACCCAACCAACAGGTGGAAGAGAAAAGCAGGAACACTCAAATCAGGGACTAATGGTCAATGTCCCAGTCATCAGTTCAAACAACATGCAAGGTGATGCCCATTTGGGGGCCTCTTCTACTCGGAACTCTTGGCTGAGCAATCTCTACTCATCTCTCTTTTTGTCCCAAAGAGCATCTTAGACTTATCATATCATCTATGGGGGTGCCTCAAGGAAAAGTAGGATGCCCATCACCCCTCTACCCTTTAGTGTTACTATCTTCTGGGTTATATAGAGATGTTGGAATGAAGAATGAACAACTCTTGAAAATCATGAAATTTTAAAAGAGAACCTGGTCTCTGGCTTTTGTTCTTGGTTCCTAAGTCTTGCTGCAAAATTCACGCAAAGGAAACAATTAAGAATTTCATGTAAAGTATTTAAAATGCACACTGAAGAAAATGCCACCTCTTTAAAAATGGAGTTCTGAGGTGACGGATGTTAACTAAACTTTTTGTAGTAATCATTTTGCAGTTTATGTAAGCCAAGTCATTATGCTGTACAGCTTAAACTTCTATAGTGCTGCTGCATGTCAATTACATCTCAATAAAATGGAAATGAATACAATAAAATAAAAATACAATTCTGCTAGTGATATGGGATCAGAAAACCTATCATGGGGCCCTAAATCACTATGTGGCATCTTCACCTCTTGTCCTGGTCAGAGGTAACTTAATTAGGAATTTAAAGCTTGGGGGCCTTGGAGATTGATGCATAATGAAAATCTTTGAAATCTCAAGCTCAAATTCATGATTTTAAGTGTCATTAGGGAAAATGATACATTTTGGTTACTCATGCTAATGGAAAGGATCAAATGCATAGACAAAGCAACAACTCAAAAGCCGTATGTCTTTAAATCCGGTACACAGTAAGGATATATTGAAAATTACAGTGTTGAGAGTTTTCATGGAAAATCCTATAAGCTATTTGCTCGGCAATCATAGGGGATGAATGTGCCACTATTATTTCCTGGGTAAGATATTCAAAGCCTTCCATATTCTGTCCCCAATCTATTCAATTCTACCTCTCCCTGCTTCACTTACTTGCAAAACAGACCCAGGAAGTCATTATTTCTGTAGTCTCGCTCTCCTACAATCCCACTTTCCCTCCTCTCTCTGCTCCTCCCTCAAGGTCCTTCCTCAAAAGGACCACAAGACTTCTCCAGACTCTCTAGTCTTCTCCCAAGTTAATCTTTTCAGCAATCGATCCCATGATGCCCGATACTGTGATTCCATCCTTTCATGCTAATATCCCTCATGTCTTCATCTTTACTGTCATATTCTTTATAAGCAGGGCCCTCATATTAACATTTCTGAGGGTATCTACCATAGCTCAGTGCTGGGCATGCAGGAGGCACTTAATACAGAAGAGTTGAATGAAAGGCCCTAGGAGAGAAATTGGTCTTATTTAAACAGTGGCTGTGGCTCCACAAACAGAGGAAAAGATAGAGCACATTCCGCCTACCTTAGCTTTACAGTGAACTGAATAAGAGTTTTAAGTACCATCGGTCTCTGGGGGTGGGTTGGCATGCATGGCTGTCGCTCAACCACAAATGAGCTAGATTAAAAGGAAATAAAGCACGTCATTTGAAAGCATTGAAAATATCGACAGGCTGAAAACCACAGAGAAACAGGATGCTGTCCTCTTAAAAAATCCAAATTTTCTACATTTACAAGACATTCAAACCTCCGTTACGCTCAAATCTTTCTAAAGACTGCTCATAGATAATTACCAGGAGATGGAAAAAATGCCTAAAGATTGTCCTTTAAATAATAACAGTAAATAATTCTTGTTACCCTTGAGTCGAGAATAAAAGCCTATTTTTATCATACTATTTTATCATAAAGTAAAAAGTTAATTTCATGCCATCTTTTAACTGGATATTAGAAATCCTGGTACATAGTAGTGTTTTTTTTTTCCCCTTTGGATGAACTTATACACATAAACATGGCCTCTACCCTTCATTTCTTGGATATATACTTAAGAAGAAATTGCTGAAATCCTTTTCTAAAATGTGAAAAATGAACTTCAGCTGGATGTTGTGCTTGGCTCATAGAAAACTGAATCAGCTTTTGGGAGAAGTGTTTAGAATAAATAGTGAAGAGCAGAAATGTTTCTAGAACTCTCTGGAGCTTTATTCACTTTACCCTGAGGCTCACTGTTTAACACTTCCCTACCTTCCTTCACCTTAACACCAAAACCCCAGCCAGGGTGTCCTTACAACTCCATAGGACTGAGGCCGCCCTGAGACATTTAAATTTACTTACTTCTTAAAAAGGTTGTAGATCAAGAAGGTGACTCTTTCTAGCAGATGTGCTCTTTGCATGGGGATGGGGTCTCCTTCATATGTCATTTTAGTAGACTGTTCCTCTAATTTCTCCAATTGCCTTCTGAGTTGAAACAGACTTTCTGCCAACAGTGTGAAGCTATCAAACAGCAAATGAAAATCAGCAGGTAGTTTTCCCACTTAACAATCTACCATTCTGGGGCACCTGGGTGGCTCAGTCATTAAGCGTCTGCCTTTGGCTCAGGTCATGATCCCAGGGTCCTGGGATCGAGCCCTGCATCAGGCTCCCTGCTCTGCGGGAAGCCTGCTTCTCCCTCTCCCACTCCCCCTGCTTGTGCTCCCTCTCTCGCTGTGTCTCTCTCTGTCAAATAAATAAATAAAATTAAGAAAAAAAAAAGCAAGGGGCCTTTCCATTAAAAAAAAATCTACCATTTTAACTGTTAGCCACATTAGCAAGCAATAAATTATTAAATAATTATTCAATTAACAAAATCATTCACTTAATTCCATTAAAGGTTAGTGGCAGTTCTTTATGTTTATTTCCCCAATCCTTTTTTTCCTCTAAGATGCATGACAGATGGAAAATGTTTTCAATGTTTTGTCATTTATACCTGTAGTTATAGAAATCATTTATAAAATTTTGTCAACATCAGGAACCAAATCCCTTTTAATGTTTGTTTAAAAGCCTGTTAAACATATAGATGTTAAGGATATGGCACTCATTAATGGGTAAAGAAAGAGCAAATTTAAAACTTTAAAGATACATGATATGAAGAATGTTATGTACAAGAATACTAAAGAAAAAAAAACAATATGAAATTTTTTATGTTTTTCACAAAACATATGTTTTTTACAAATCCTAAGTATTGGCCAAAAATGCTCTGTCTAGAGAAAGGTACAGGCTTAGAGTTTTACTCACTATGTGGTGATCTCACCTTGGAAATGAAGGTGGGAACTTGGGCCCGAAGTCTAGGGAAGAGACAGCCTGAAACGGACACCCAAGGGACCGTCAACTAGAGAAGAGGTGGGATGTCTGGACAGACTTGGTAAGTCCATCTGGCCCCGACAGCAGCTCTTTCTACTTAGAAGTTTACTCCCCACATAGTGCTATAAAAACATCTGTCCACCCCCCACCAATTTTGGTATAAGCACTGTTATCTGCTAAGTTCTTGATTGCTTCCTTTGTTGTTTATTATTTTTATTATTATATTTTATTTTTATTATGTATTTACTGTTTATTATTACAGTGAGGTTAGAGAATAGAAGCATCTCCCCAAGGACACTCGGTATGTTTTAGTATATGTGGGGCCGAAGCGAGCACACTCAGCATGTTTTAGAAAGAGCCCAATTCCTTACTGTTCTGGAGAAGAAGGCCCGGCAGGGCAGAGGTTTCAGTGCAAATGGCCCCAGTTATGACATATTTCCATTGAACTGAATTGTACCCTTTGAAAGCAATTTTAGATTTCAACTGAATGTTTTCCTTCTTTTTCATTATTTTTTTCTAAGTGTTCTTTCAATCAGATATTTTTATGTCGCATGGATGAGGAAAACCCTATCAACATTTGTTCTTGTAATACAAAGGGTAATATCTGCATATGATTGCCTATGTGCATGCATTGGGGATGTCAGGTCGTAGGAGCCATGTGAGATTTTTCATTTAAATACAAAAATAAATCACTCTGTTGAAAACACAAAACCAGTGTTTAATTCCAGCTTCTTAAGATATACCTTTAAAAACTGAGATATCTTTTCCCAAGCTTTTGAAGCTAGTGCTTCTTACGTCCCTATAGAAAGTTGTACTCATTGCTGGTTTCAAAAATTCACTGGAGTCTTTTAAGGTTAATATATTATGGGAGAGAATTAAGCAATTCTTATGCATTCTACAGATTTCTACAGATGCTTTATTTTTGGCCCCAAGGGAATAAGAGTAAAAATACGTATGGTATGCATCTATTTTTTCTCAACTGTGGAGTTCCCAGCGGCTAATAAACCATCAATAACCTCAATGAATTTATGTTTTGGTCTGAGCCTGCCTTCTCTGGCTGAGCGAAACTGAAGTTTTGTACTTCCTGTGGTTTTCACTAGAAACTAAAGTCAATTCGTTTTACCAGTTTTGAAGCTGGTCGAGCCCATTGTGGAGCGGCCCGCCGATGCAGGCGATCTGCTGTCTCCTCTTCCAGTCCTGCAGCTCTTCCATCAGCATGCTGTTCATTAACAAGTCCGTTTCATTTACTATTTGGGTCATCTTACTGAGGGCTTCCTAAAAACAAAGGTGACTACTGAAAAGATTTTCATGAGATACAACCAAAGTCACTCGTAATTCAACCCGTGAAATGATTTGTCTGACCTGGGGGATAAAAGCTTGGTTAAAATTCTCACCAAATATTTTATCAAATACTACCTTCTATTTATCACAGCACTGCCTTTTCCAACTTTCCATATTAAATTCTTTTTTTTTTTTTTTTAATTTATTTATTTGACAGAGAGAGAGATAGCGAGAGCAGGAACACAAGCAGGGGGAGTGGGAGAGCGAGAAGCAGGCTTCCTGCCGAGCAGGGAGCCTGATGTGGGACTCGATCCCAGCACCCTGGGATCATGACCTGAGCCGAAGGCAGACGCTTAACGACTGAGCCACCCAGGCGCCCCCATATTAAATTCTTATAATTAAGTAACGTTATTAAAGGAAAAAGCATGATCGCAGTTAACAAGCTCATACCATCTCATAATATCATTGAATATCATCTAGTACAAATTCAAATCCATTGAATTTGTAACTCCTGTGACAATATTGAATCTTCTAGTCATACAGCCATATCTCTGCTTTTTAAAAAGACATAAATTTATATTCTTATAAATATATGCATTTATTCTAAAATGTGGTGACTAAACTTTGAGCCTTTCTGTGTTAGTGTTTTTAGGACTTTATCTGGGTTGAGGGAGGCATAGTGGAGAAGTTTAACTTTCAAAGGCCTAAGGATTAGAAGGTGTGAATTCCTATCCTGGTTTTGTGACAAGCCACGTGAATCTGGAAAAACCACTTGACTTTGCTGGAACTTGGTCTTCTGACCTATACAATGAGGTGATTGGAACAAATTATTTCCAAGGTTCCTTCTGTCTTAAAATCTTATTTCTAAAGCAGAATAAGATAGCATGCATAAAACATATAGCATAGATCTATTATGCATAAATGCATTAAGCCTATCTTGGATTAAATATTTGCATGTTTAAAATCTGATTTCTAACTGTTGAAGTTTATAATGTAGAGTGAAAATAAATTTTACATTTATTTGTGCTCACACAAATTCCTGCACAAAAAATGAAGCTGAACTTTTAGAAATAAACTCTGGATTTATCAGTGACTGCTCAAATTTCAATTGCATTTATTTTCAAGGAGAGATAGAAAGTTGAAATAGAGATGTTTCCCCTCTTTTAAAATATTTCATTGAGCCAGAAAAAGCTTTCTCCTCTCCTTGAAAGGAGGTTAGATTGAATACGTTCAGTTGTCAGTGAACTATCCTGAAATCTATTCAATTACTTAGCATGAGGTCATTTTTCAGAGTGGAAACTGGAATGTTGATTTTTCTAATAAAATTTTAGCGGCCATCAAGTAATATTTTAATTATACATGTAGTAGAACCCATATCAGCATATTAAGTACAGAAACTAAAATGGTCATGTCTGAAATAGTGGCAAATAAAAACTGGGTAAAATGTTTGCCTTGAAATTAATGGTACAGTAAATGTACTGCATAAACAAGATAAATAAACTCTAGAGAGGGCCAGCTTTGTAAACTTAGGAAGAGAAGCATGGCAAACAGTATGGCACTCTTCCTATGAAACACTGCCGTTTATTCATTCAGCTTAAATAAAACTGAATGAATCCAAGAGCTTGATTCTTTTCAGTGGGAGCAGAATACAGGAAAAGGAGAAAAAGAGGCAAAAGGCCAACTTAACGTTCTTCACTAACCTTTCTCTTGAAGTCGAGACTGTTAAGCATTTCTTGAAGAGTCAAAATTTCCTGATTCATTAGGGCATTGTTCTTGTCCCCCTGATCTGTGAAGGAAAAGAGATGAGATTTACAGTCCTCTCCAAGGCGAAGCTCTCTGTCCCGAAAGCCAAGTCTGATGCAATCCCCATCCTTAAGTCCTAAGATACAAGAGACTAAATGCGGCCATTGCAGAAGAGCTTGAAAGTAAGTCCCTATCTGTTCATTTGCCAAGAAGGATCACCTCCAAGCAAGCCAGGGAGGAGCTCTCTATCTTACAGACCTTGACAGAAGACCATTCCTCACACCATTCTCCTTTTTGGGGTGGGGAGAGGGTTAAAAAGGTTTTTGAAATGCATTCCTTTTTAGACACCTCTACACTGACAATAACCCTACCTAGCTGGCATAAGTAGGAAAGGGGCCATCTTTGTGCCCATTATTAAATCATATTTGATTCTTCCTGATCCCTTTACTCACCTGTTCCCGCTCTACTTTTTATCCAGGAATTACAGAAAACTGCCTGGAAGGGTTGCAGTTTTATCCACTTAGTCTCATGAACTAATAAAGACTAAATCCTTTGCTTCCCCCCCAACCTTTTTTTTCCTTTGCAAAATGGGCTTGCCTCACAGTAAAACTAGAAGTCGGAAAGAATTACAAAGTAAGAAAAATCTCTGACTGAAAAAACCCCAAGTGGCTTATCCTCTTAAATGGGAGACATGGAATAAACATTTATACTCTTTAACTTGAACCTTTAACTTTATTGGTCTACAGCAAGTGATTGTTTATACCAACCCTCTTGTTTATGCAGAGTGAAGGTCGGAAATGCCGGTCCGACTTGAGTAATTGTGAAAAAGAGACTGCAAAACAACATTGTGCCAAATTTCTCCACAAAACAGCACTGAAATCCGGGAAATCATTCCTGGTTGTATTAATTCACAAACTTTCTAATTCCTAGATCCCCCGTGTAGCAAAATCTTGCTCATATATAGTCTTTCATAAACCCAAAACTTCATTTTCTAATGCTTTTCAGTCTTCACCAGCAAGATACAACTTGTTCCCTGTGCATCTTTCATTTCACTTAAAACATTTCATTTCACTTATAACCAACAAAATGAATACTTAAAGTTGATGTTAGTGACAGAATGAGCATTTTTTATTCTTCGTAATGCTCATGAAGCACTAATTATAGTAATTGTCATATATTAAGTCCAAAATAATTTTATTGTTTAATGTATTTTGTTACATCTTACTTCTTAAATTGGTGGTTCACATATGAGATTTCGGGTGAGACTGCTTCCTTTTCTTTCTTTCTTTTTTTTTTTTAAAGATTCTATTTATTTATTTGACAGAGAGAGACACAGCGAGAGAGGAAATACAAGCAGGGGGAGTGGGAGAGGGAGAGGGAGAAGCAGGCTTCCCGTGGAGCAGGGAGCCCGATGCGGGACTCGATCCCAGGACCCTGAGATCATGACCTGAGCCGAAGGCAAACGCTTAATGATTGAGCCACCCAGGCGCCCTGGGTGAGACTGCTTTCAGTGGACTGTAACGCTTGGTGAAATTGGCAGTTGTAAACATTTTTAGGATCACGATCCCTCTGATAAGCTCTGATAATCCCCAGGTTTGTGCCATTTCTTCTGAAGGGAAAAACTGTACATATAAACAACTATGAACATTTTAAAGATTATTTATTTAAGAGAGTGAGCGAGCAGGGGAAGGGACAGAGGGGAAGGGAGAGGGACAAGCAGACTCCGTTCTAAGTGCAGAGCCCAATGCGGGGCTCGATCCCACGACCCTGAGATCATGATCTGAGCTAAAATCAGGAGTCGGTCGCTTAACTGACTGAGCCACCCATGTGTCCTGCAACTACGAACATTTTAAATATTATTTCCTGGGAGTCAATACATCCTGGAGATGCCAGGATAACACATCACTCCTCACCTATGCCAAACAAGATTCCTATCCTAATATCCTCACTTTTAAATCTGAGATAAAAGTGAAGCGCTTGGTCACAATCATCCATACTTCCTTCCAGATAAATTTTAAGTTAACATTTCAATAGTTAAAGATGCTTCTGTAAATAAAAGATTTCTATCCAATTTGTTTTTAAGAATTATTTAAAAATAATTTTAGAATTACAAAAGAGTTGCAAAAATAGTAGAGTTCCCATCTGCCCTTTATCCAGCTTCCTCTAATATCTTACATTAGCATAGTACAGTTATCGAAGCCAGCAAATTAACATTGGTACAATCCTATTAACAATCCTGTTAATCTCAATCTAATTGGAATTTCTCTGATCCTCCCACTAATGGGAACACACTTCAAACGATCAATCCTGTTACTTGTAAATTTTAGACACTGTAAATATTCTCATTCTTCCTTTCTATTTTTTAAAAAAACATCAAATTGTAAACAAACTCAATGTTTAATCACAAAGATATAGTCAAACAGTTGCAGTGTCCTTACATTTTGACATTTATACAATTATTGAAATTATGTTTTTGAAGATTTTTATGATATGGGAAAATACTTAAAACTTCAGAATGCAATACACAAACCTATGTAAAGGATTATCTCAAGTTTGTTGCAAATAAATAGATATGTGTGAATTTGAATGTATAGGGAAACTGTTGGAAGGAGACATACTAACATTTTGACAGTGTTTATCTACAGATAGTGGAATTTTGTGTGATTTTTTATTTTTTAATGCTTTTGTCTATTTTCCAAATTTCCTACAGTGAATCACATTCTACCTATAATTAAAAAAAATTTTTTTTAAAGCAGGCTCCACACCAGTGTGGAGCTTGAACTCATGAACCTGAGATCAAGAGTCGTGGGCTTTATCGACTGAGCCAGCCAGATGCCTTATGTTTCTACTTACAATCTTAAAAAACATATTAAAAAACTCACCTAGGGATGACATTAGTAATTTCCTGATCATACTAGGCAACTATCATTACTTTTCTTAGTCATGATAATGATGTTTTGATTCTATAGGAGAATGTTTTTAGTTTTTGGAGATATGTGCTTAAAGTAGGAGTGATTTCTCATGAGCTTTACAATTTATTTTGAATTGGTTGGTAAAAAAAAATATATTTATATGGAAAGAAAAGGAGGAAGCAAAATACTCCTCTCCTGTACTATCTCTTCAAAATAAAAACAAAAGCACTTCCCTTAAGGAGGTAGATCAATTTGTCAATTTTGTCAGTATAAAGAGGAAATCCTAGTCATGTTGTCTTTATGTCCCTAAGTAGAATTATAGACAAAATAAAAACTTACCCATTGTCTGAATTGTTTTATACCTGTAGTCAAATTCATCTTGCAGGTCTTCTAAATATTTGGTGTCTTGTTCTGTCATCTTTTTACAAAAGAAAACATACTCACTCTGTTGTTTTAATTAAGCATGTCAGTGAAACATCATCATCAGTATTTCAAAGTATGCTGTTTGGTGCTTCCGGCCTCCAGTCACGTCCTGGACTAAGTGTATAGAACGTACATTTCTAAAGAGCAATACCCATGAAGGTTGAAAAGCACTGGAAGAACCAGACTAAATCTGCTTTTCCATTTGCACTTCCTGATCATTTGGAAATCTTTCAGCATCTTGCCTCTTATTTCTCATTTAGTTCCAAATGACTCTACTAATGTCTTTTTTTTTTGCTGGAGAATATGGATACCTTTTCCCTTTTAGTTCCATATAACTCTGCATTAACGTACCAATTATCTTTTCACTTAAAGTCTCCATTCTAATCTGCTGTAGTTTATGGCAATTCAGTCTACATTTTTCCCCCCTCTCTACTTCTTAGAAAAATATCCCTGTGTCTTGTTTCTGTTTTGAGATTTCACTTTGCTCTCCTCCAAACCTGGTGATGTCTGTCTGCTCATAATAGCTATTAAGTGCCAAGATCTGGGCTAAAGGCTTTTCTTATATTATCTCATATAGTCCTTCACAGCAATCCTGTGATGGTGGTCATCCTCACTTTTAGAGATAAATGCAGAGATTTACAATGTGAAGGTTTAGAGGCATGGAGTTTGGTGGGGTAGGCCCAGTCTCCAGTAAATTGAAGCTGAAAAGTTCCCCCCCAAGAAATCTTTTCTAATATGAACATAGTATGTGCGAGATAGTTATTTTATTATCAAATTGCCCTGTGATTTCTGTAAGGACTAACTTTGGGCACAGTTAGATGTTTGGGGGCAATAGCTAGCCTTGCTTGGTTTCTATGAGCTTACTCACCTGCACGCTATTTTTAATGGCAGCCACTTTGTGCTCCACATTCCTCTGCCTTTCTGAGACTGAAGAACTTTGTAAGGATTTCTCCAGAGGTCCCTGGAAAAAGAATGTCTTGAAATTTCAATGATATGAATAAAACAAGTTTATGATAAGTGTAGTATATGTAGTATACTTTGAAATGAGGTTTGAATTTATAGGATATGGAATACTACACAGCCATTAAAAAGCATACTTTATTTAATGACATTTAAAGTAGCATTAAGTTGTTAAGAAATAGAGCAAATTATAAAAACACCATGTATTTATGATCCCTCTTCCTTATATATATGTATGTATAAATATATGGGTATATGTATAGACATGTAAACTCAAGTACATATGATTGGAAGAACACACACACCAAAACATTATCAATATGTAAGTGGAATTACAGATGATTTTGTGGCTTAAACTTTTTTTCCTAATTTTCTATAACAGACTTACGTTGCTTTTGAAATTCTCTAAAATGAATACATGTAATTTAAAAATGAGTATAGCAAAACTACATTAAATTGGACTTAAATTCAGAATTAGGGATGTTGACTCTGCTAGGATGAGATTTACTTTTACACTGGAACAAAGGGAGTTCACTAAAGAATATCTAGAAATGTTAGCCTAGTTAAATAGAAAGGCTAACCAACCTTTCCACGCACCATTTCTTGGTCATTCAAATAATCTAACATTGAGTGTTCCTTAGATATAAAGATACTGAATGTGTTCCTTAGATATCAAGCCACATAGATACCCAGTTAGAATGTCAGCAACCTTTGCCTTAGAGTTGGGCGAAGAGCTCCGGTTAGAAAGGCTGATGACTTGACTAAGCAAATCAGTGGTGGAAACTCAAGTAGAACTAATGTGGTTGGCTACAAATCAAGTGTTCTTTCAACCAAACCACATTCTTCAGATTGGAAAAATAGTTATAAAATCCCTCTCTCTCTCTCTCTTTCTCTCTCTCTCTCTCTATATATGCTTCCATATAGTTGTATATTGGTTTGAAGGTTTGAAATTTTTGTGGTAGTATGTGGTACTGGCAGATTGTTTGTAGTTTCTAATTTGACTGATACCTGACATTTGAAGACAACACCCCACACCCACACCCCCCCACACACACACACTAAAATGACTAGAGATAAGAGGGATATAGAAAAGGACAGCTGAGAATATATGTGAGAATATCATATATTAGTAGTAACAGCATCTTAATTTTTACCTAAAATGCACTGAATCAAACTATATTTACTTTAGAAGCACTATACTTTAGATTTTAAATTAAATAAAAATATTATCCTTTATCTAAAAAAGAAGAGCAAATTGTTAAAATTTCATATTTTTCCAAAAACAACCATAACACGACAATAACTAAGTCTAAACATTCTTAACAGCTCAAAAAAAGATACTTTCCTGGGACCTTTAGAAATACATATAGTGGTGTGATTTACTAAATTATGGAGGACATCATCTGGAAACTGATTACTTACATACTCTTTCCTTTTTATAAGGATTAACTGAAAAAGTATTCCCAAGGACTTCATTGATCCCTCTACTTGTCTTTGATAGGGGCTCTGAATTCACTGAGAATAGTGTGATAAAATATAATCTAAAATACAGCAGGGCAAAGTACATTGGAACAATCAACAAGCAAGTATTTATGGAGTTTCCATAAGATAAAATTTTGTGTGTGTAGTTTTGGACTGGTGGGGGGTAGGAAATCGGGAGCCATAGAAGGTTTTGACAAAGATCAGTCCCTGAGGATAATCATGCTGAGGGAAGCAAAGTCCAAACGGTAGTTAGGAATTCAGCTAGGAGGCAGTTAACTATATTCCTCAACTGATATTGTAAGACCATGGACCAGAGTGTGACCAATGGAAACAGAAAAGAATGTATAGAGAGGAGTCCAGAAACAAACTCTAGAAAGCCTTGGTAATTATCTCAGTATGAAGGCAGAGAAAAGGAATTACTCGAAGATGATCCTAAGATCTTGATTCCAAGTGACTGGAAGGATGGTGGCACCATTAACACAGGTAGAAGGAGCTAATGGGGAAGAAGGTAAGAATTTCTGTTTCAGAAAAATGGAGTTCCAAGTGATAACAAGACCACAAGTTCAGAAAATATTACCTGAACGGGCATGTTGGCTGCAGCCAATATTCTCCTCTCTTCCCTTAAACAATTCGAAATAACCACAGCTACGTGCATTGGATTTCCATGAAATTTTCCCTGGAAAAGAAGTGAGCAAAAACAAACATAAAAGCTTAAATATATACATCATATGAAAACATCACTACTTGTAAATCAAAAATAATCTCTCAATAAATATACGAAACTATTTGGGATTTGTTTCAACAATCTATTCTAAAGCCACAGAAATGTGTATTGTGAAACTCCTATGGAGCATATTGCTCTCTCTTCAAAAATCATTTTTAATAATTAAAAATAATTCTTGAACACCCCTTAGGAAAGGCCCTGAACACACACTCGGGAGGATCCGTTTATTTTAGGCTTAGGATAGGTTCTAGGTAAAAGAGTTACTTCTTTGTAAATGATTATGCACCGGGGTGGTCCCAGCCGTTCGCCCGTTCACTCTGTGCTCTGTGGTAAGCTTAAAGCATTCTTTGGTCCCTGTTTACCGTTGTTCATGTTAACTAGCTTATAACTATACGAATTTACTAGAGGGAGACTATCACACATTTCAGCAACAATATTTTTATCACACCTAAGCATATACATTTTTTACTACCCAGGCTAATGGTACAGAACTTGGAACTGGCAGCCTATGGGCTTAATTCAGCCGGTCGGTACGCCGTGTGAGTTAAATATTATAATCCCTTCAGGAGGAGCATGTACTACCCACAGCTGCCATTGTATCCACCACTGAGAAACCCAGGCACTAATAATTTACCTTATCTGCTAAGACCCTGTAGGAGTTTCAGTTGTCTTGGTTTATAGGACTGATCCCAACAACACTATCATTTTAGTCAATAGTGTTAAACGTCTTTGTTAATAGACCTTTTCCAAGCCAGGGTTAACAGGAAGCTTCATAAATGTAGACAAATACATTTATTTAGTTTCCCTCTACCCTCCTCTCTGAAGGACGTGCTAATTAGCTACGAAATGGTCAAACGGGTCAATAAGAGAAAAAAAATAAAATAACTATCCATAAAGTGGAAAATTAACAATTAATCAAAAGGAAGATTATACAGATTATACAGACTGACAAACCAAAGGGTCTTTCAAGGGACGAAATGAGGTTGTAAACATTTTTATGACCTTCATTGCTGCCACAGTTTTATTAGATGATGCACATTAATTAGGACATCTATTTGTAAAACGAGGGTAAACACCAAGTTTCTGAGTTCCTGCTCTTCCATATTCTACAGGCTTCAAAACTCTTTTTTCCCTTTTAAATCAGAAAGCTCCAAAGAAAAAAATAAAAATGAATTGACAGAAGTTCATAAGGTAAAGAAATTAAAATGATCCTTTTTATTAAGCAGAGATACGAAATTTCCCATTTCTGCATGCTGACAATTTCAGATTCTCTCTAGTTAGAATTTGTTCCTGTTGGTTGTTAATTTTCCTATCTACTGATGTTTTCCATATACCTTCCATTCAACTTCCCAAGAAAAAACAATGTTTTCTCATTTTGCCTTTATTTTGCAAATATTCCATTGTTAAAAATAAAGGGCTTCTTCTGGGGCTCCTTTGGAGGCTCTGTTACTTAGGTAAATTTGAAAACTCCTCTTCCCATCCAAGATCTGGAGTTCCTCTAAGACCCTGAGAATCACCCTTATTTGTCCTTGTTTTTCTCACCATTATAAGAGCTTTTCCATGATCATTCAGATATTATCTTTCTACATTTGTCAGCTCCATTGTGCACATTTTCCTTTTCCTTTCCTACTTGAACTGTTTACCTTCCCTTTCAGATTCAGTTTCCCCTCATGTCTTAGAAGGTTAAACTATTCATTTTTCTCCTTTGTTCAGAGCACAAGATCACCATCGTGTCCATCTAGGCTATCTTTTCACTTTCCTTTTGCATTTTTCCTAACTTAGTCCCTCCCTTAAATGTATGAGACAAAAACTTCTTACGGAAAATTGATCATTATAGATTCAAAACCAAATTAGTGCTTTTTATTTTTGTAAATATCAAAGATGTACTCATGTTCACCTTTCAGTTACCATGTATATGGACCTCAAAAAAAAAAAAAAAAGCAACCAAAACCAAAACCAAACCAAACCAAACCAAAACAAAAAAACACCCCTGAGCGTGTGTTGGTGGGAGGAAGAGAACACCAGAGAGAAAAAAACTGCACATTTTCTGTTGTGTGTCTCTCTTGTCTCATGCATGTTTAGTGCATATATCTTCTGCTCTGTATCTTGTCTTTCCCCAAGTGGCAATGAATAGAAGTTTCTATTTTAGTGAAGTCAAACTTATTAATTCTTCTCTTTATGGTTAGTGCTTTTTATGACTTATGAAATGTTTCCCTAACCTCCAGTAATGGAGGTTTTTTCCCTCTGTTAAGTGTTTATAGTGTTGTCTTTCATTGTAATTCAGTTGGAGCTTGCTAATAATGAGAGGTCTTTTTCACATTTTTCTATATGGATACTCAGTTCTGACTGTATTTCTTGAACATTCTGTTTTTTCACCATGCTCTGCTGGGCCAACACTTTCATAAGTCAAGATCCACATGTGGATGGGTTTGCTTCTGAGCTCTATTCCATCTTAGAATTCTATCTCTGTTTTGTCAACAGCCTATTTTAATTACTAGAGCTTTATAATAAATTTTGATGTCAAGTAGGTTTCTTTGCATTTCCATATAAATTTTAGAACCAGCTCGTCAACCTGCGCACATACATATAACCATGTTGAGAATTTGAATGGCACTATATTTTTAGATACATTTGGGAGACTTGGCATCTTTATAATTGTATTCTAATCCATTTATTGGGGTCTTCTTTAATGTTTCTCTATTAAGCATTATAATTATCTATGGGGATCTTACACATTTTTTGTTAGGTTTATTTCCATATAATTGGTATTTTGATAACAAAATAAATAGTATCTTTCTTTCCTAATTGTTTTTGCTGGCATGTAGAAATATATTTGACTTCCATATATTGATTTGGAAGCTAGCAACTTTGCTAAACTCTTATTGACTCTAATAATGTGTTTTTAGTATCTCAACAATTCTAACAATTTATCTGTAGACTCTCTTGGATTTTCCACATACATAAATCATATCTTGTGTGAATATTGATAACATTTTTTCCCCTTTTCTAACATCTAACTTCCATCAGAATTTTACCTTCATCCTAAGTCTTACTTAGAAATGTACTGGTTAATTTCCAAACATAGGGGTTTTCTACTTCTCTGGGGTTTTTTTAATTTATTTTTTTATTTTTTTAAAGATTTTATTTATTTATTTGAGACAGAGAGAATGAGAGACAGAGAGCATGAGAGGGAGGAGGGTCAGAGGGAGAAGCAGACTCCCTGCCGAGCAGGGAGCCCAATGCGGGACTCGATCCCGGGACTCCAGGATCATGACCTGAGCCGAAGGCAGTCGCTTAACCAACTGAGCCACCCAGGCGCCCATCTACTTCTCTGCTTTTTTAACTGATTTTTTAAAAGGATTTTATTTATTTATTTTATTTTAGAGAGAGAGAGTGAGCTCTCGAGTGGGCCACTAGGGGCGGAGGGAACGGGAGAGAGAGAGAATCTTAAGCAGGCTCCACGCCAATCCTGAGATCGTGACCTGAGACAAAACCAAGAGTCGGATGCTTAACCAACTGAGCCACCCAGGCACTCCTTAACTGATTTTTTTAATAGATTTAAAAAATTCTAATCAGAGTAGATGTTCTGAGTGACTTCAACCACTTAAAATTTGCTGAGACTTGCTCTGTGGCCCAGCAGATGCACCTCTCATAAGCTTGTGGAGATTGCGAAGTCTGCAGTTGTTCACTGCAAATGTCTTATCCAGGCTCATTAACCCAAGTTTGTTCATTGTTTTGTTCAAATTTCTGCATCCTTGTGGATTTTGTTTCCTGGTTAATTTGATCAATTATTGAAAGAGGTATGTTAAAATCTATTCTGTGGCTTTTTGTCCTGGTGGTGCTGTCACACACACTCAGACTTACACATTACTAGTGAGTCAAGCCTCCCATTTCTGTGACCTGAACTTTAATGATGCTTTTAGCTTTGAAGCAAAAATATAAACTATGACATAATGCTTTTTATCACTTGGAATTTTTATTTTATCCTTACTGAAAGGACTGGATTTATTTCTATGGAGATATAAATATTTAAAATCACACAGCAGTACTGTGCATATATAAAAAGGGTAAATACATGTGAAGTAAATTGGTTAATGTATTCCTAAAACTTCTTCATATACTTAGAATTCAAATTTTCTGAATCTCTCTTCAACTTAGACTCATTGGAATTCATATTTTTCCATAAAATAATGTCCTCTGGGATATCAAAAATATCCATGAGGCAGCATTTCCTTAAAGTGTTCACAACTACTGTCTCCATCCTGTAAGTTTTGATGCTGACACTTTCCTGATCTTACCAGAAGTTCTTAATAGAAAATCTTCAGACAAGAACCAGGACTCACACTCCTTCTGCAAGTGGTCCTTAATGGTTTGTTGACAGAAACATTGAGGGATTGTAGTGGCCTAGTCATGCCATTATGATTAACAACCATATCACTATGCTTTCAGATGAAATTATTATTTAACTGCTCAGAAACACATCCATAAAATCACTGAAGACTAGAAAACATAGTAGGTTCCTGGATGTCTATTCCAGAAGACTTCTAACCAGCCCTTTATCAGCTCAACCATTAACCATACTCTTTGGGTCCACTCCCAATAATATTTTAAAAGAACTTCTTCTTAGACATTGTTTAAATTAAATTAAATATGGCAGTAACTTCAGCAATTGGCAGGTATAAGATTACAGTGACACACTGCTTGTCATAACTCAAACTCATATTCTTGATCCCTTTAAAGATCATTTTGCATTGACAGTGTAATTTTAAGTCTCCTCAAAGAAAACAAATTCTCACACCAGGCATTACCTATTTGATTAAACACATATTGAACTTTTTCCTCAATGGCATCATGCTGGAAGTTAAGTGCATTCTGTTCCAAATCAGCAGGAAATTTCTGATAAATGGATATCATACATCTTCAAGATAGTTCCTTGCAATGCATGATTCATTTACTCTAGCTTCCTATCACACTGAGATTGCATTCACCTATTGTGAGGAATTTGGCAATTTCTCTTGACACTGTTGCTTTGTGTATGATAGGCAATCCTTTTGCATGAATCTCAATAATAAAATATAACATGACTTCTTCTGCCTATGTGCATCTTTCTTCCTTTCTTGCATCCTATAAAGCACTTTACTGTTACTTTCCATGAAAATATAGAATTTAGGAACATCCATCCAGTGACAAATAATTTGCTTAACAAATATCAAATTTATACCCTGCTGATTTGTTCCCACCCCATTCTGCATACATGATAGCTATTTGTTTCAATCCTAAAGCAGTATTATACTGATGACACTTTAAACAGCAATTAAACTCAACATATGCTACGCCAACAGTGCACATCATTCAACTGAAGTGACAACAACATGAAGAGCTGTGACCCAATTTCACATCACTGGCAATGACAATGACATTGTGTTTGCCACCTGACGACAATAAGTAAGAGATGCTATTGATTATAAGATGCATTTCCATTTCAGAGATTAAAATGCTGAAAAAAAAGGAGTCTTAGAATTAATAAATATGCTGTTTTATTCTTGTTCCTGCTTTATACTAAATTCTTTGGCTTTCCTTCAAATTCCTCTTCTCTTGCCCTTCCATCTAATTTCTAATTTTGACTCATCACTAAAGAGGGACTAGTTCATCTGCTTTTTTTCTCCCAAAAGATCCAAGGAGTACCAGAATCAGAGGTAAAGGATATGAGAAGTCTTGCTTAAAATAATCTCCTTCATTCGGGTGGCACAGAATCAGATTTCACAACTAGACATTCACTCCTTTGAGTTCTTTCTCCAAGAATCCCCTTTAAAATGCAAACACAGGAGGAAGAGCTAACACTATATTTAGTTAATTTCCTCTGCATTGTGCAAGAATGATCGGATATTGTTTTCTGGCTGCAGTGACTTGGCAACTGCAGGATGAAAGCAGTGGGTCCCAGGACAAATACAGGGAGAAGTTTCGGGGGAGCCCTGAATGAGGGAGGCAGTAGTAATCAATGGGGATGTGGGATTCTGCAGAAACATGTAACCAACAACTGTCTGAGCTTGGGTTCCTCCAGAAGCTGATCCTGAAATATGAATTCCAGTCCAAAAAACACAATTATGGGAGGGAGGGTAACTGAGACAAAGAAAATAGGGCATCGGAAAAGGGGGTGTTATCAAGTCACTGGCTAAGATGGGCTGGGAGCCAGTGAAGAACACGTGACAGAGCTATCTACACAAGGGTTGCGGGGATATGGGGTATTTTTACACCAACTCTTGTCTTCATTAGCCCTGAAGCAAAAGAAATGTAGATGCTGGGACTCCACCACATTGAACTAAAATGATGAGGCCCGAGGGGATATGGGCAGGGCACCGCCCGCCTCTGCGATACCAGCTCTTCTCCCAATCTCAATGGGAGACATTTTGACTTCTCATTGGTTTTAACTACCTACAACCACATTATGCTCAAACGTTGACATTTCTTTTTTTGTTGTTATGTTAATCACCATACATTACATCATTAGTTTTTGATGTAGTGTTCCATGATTCATTGTTTGCGTATAACACCCAGTGCTCCATGCAGAACGTGCCCTCTTTAATACCCATCACCAGGCTGACCCATCCCCCCACCCCCTCCCCTCTAGAACCCTCAGTTTGTTTTTCAGAGTCCATAGTCTCCCATGGTGCGTCTCCCCCTCCGATTTCCCCCCCTTCATTCTTCGCCTCTGCTATCTTCTTCTTTTTTTTTTATTTTAACATATAATGTATTATTTGTTTCAGAGGTACAGGTCTGTTATGGTATCTCTGGGATATGAAGCAGTTGTCTCCAATTACAGAGTAAAATGTTTTCATTCACATTTTTATTGGCAATCTGCGATCTACTGCACATTTCTGGTTGCCAATTAGCTCTCTTCCCTTTTATCATCCCAAATACTGCTGTTAAATCATTTTTATCCTTGCCCCATACCAGCGCCAAACACACTGGCCAATTTCTACTTAACAATATGCTCTCAGCTCCAGCCTTTTACTATTTCCTTCCCTTTATTCTGGGCACATGATTTTTCCAAATGTCTTCTACCTAGTATTTCCTCACTAGAATCCTAAGAACATGTTTATGGTGGAAAAAACCCCACTAATTTGAACAAGAGCTGATCTAGTTGTCTTAAGGCTGATCTAGCTGTAGAAGGATCACTCTAATAGATTTAAAAAGCAATTATCTTTCATGATAATTAAAACCACTATGAGATACCACAACACATCTGTTGGAAAGGTTAAATCCAAAACACACTACACCAAATGCAGATGAGGATATGGTGCAACAGGAACTTTCAAATGGTATAGCCACTTTGGAAGATAGTTTGGCAGTTTCTGACAAAGTTAAACATACTCCTACCATACAATCCAGCAATCATGCTCCTAGGTATTTACCCAAATGAATTAAAAACTTATGCTCACACCAAAACCAGCATCCAAATGTTTATATCAAATTTATTCATAACTATCAAAACTTAGAAGCAACCAAGATATCCTTCAGTGGGTGAATGGATAAACAAACTGGTACATCTATATGATAGAATATTATTCAGTGATAAAATGAAATGAGCTATCATGCTACACAAAGAGGAAACTTAAAACCATTGCTAATTGAAATAAGCCAACATAAAAAGGCTATGTACTTTACAGCAAAACTATGGAGACAGTAAAAGGATCAGTGGTTGCCAGGAGTTGGGGGGCAGAGAGGGAGGGAAGGATGAATAGGTGGAGCACAGGGGATTTTAGGGCAGAGAAACTTTTCTATATGAGACTGTAATGGTGGATATATGACTGCAAATAAGACCCATAGAACTGTGTAACACAAAGAGTGAATCCTGACGTAAAGTATAGACTTTAATAATGATGTATTATTGATTCATCAGTGGTAATGAATACACCAACCTGAATGCAAGATATTAATGATGGGGGAAACTCTCTGGCAGGGGTGAGGGGAGGCTAAGGGAGTTGATGGGAACTCTGTACTTTCCACTCAGTTTTTCTGTAAACTTAAGACCACTCTAAAAAATCAAGCTTATTTTTTAAGTCATCTTATTGAAGTCACAGTTCTCGCATATCCTTATGCTATTTCTCTTGGCAGGAATGAACAAATTCAAATGAATTTGAGAGTTGCCTGCCTTTCTTGCTTAGTTAGTTTTAAATCGTCTCATCACCACGAAGATTTTCTTGATAAAAAGGAAGTGAGGTATAGAGTCTCCATGGATAGAAATGATTAATGCCTTATTTCTGTTTATGCTGATAATAATACATCCATCTTAAAACAAACTATCTAAAAATTAGCTGCAGGTATATATAGCTTGTCTTAGCTTATTTTTTCAATGAAAAGAAAACACTTCTTAAAGGAATCAAGACGTCTTCTATAAATTCTGGGTATGTTTCCCGAGCCATGTTCTACATCTGTGAAGGCTCAACTCATTCTGGACAGTTGCTCTGAGAAGCAGCCAGAGAGCTCTCTAATCAACTGAGGGGACCTGGGTTTGTGGCTGGTACCAGCTGTGTGACCTGAGGCAAGTCACTTTTTAACCTTCATTGCTTTAATTGTCCTATTAGTCAGTTGGGATAATAATGCTTGCCCATCATAGAGTCACAGTCAACATGGCAGACGTTTGAGAAAGAGCTTTGTAACTTGTAAAGCGCTCTATAAACATAAGGAGTTTTCTTTGTTGCCTCTTGGGGGTGTTAGGAGAGTTTAAAGCTCACAAATCGCAAGTCAAATAGAAGATAAAAATCTTCCTATTGGTTTCACAGAAATGAATGAAGATACTGATTATAAAGACAATGAAGACTGAGGAAATATATTTACATGAATATAAAACTCCAGAAAAAGGAAGAGTATGTATTTGGGGCTTTCAGAACATTAGACAGTAAGGACTTTCTTGTCATTTCTTTAGGACTAACTTGTGCATGCACATAAATACACTAAAAGCTGCTTTGAATAGAAAAAATTAACCCACAAGCTAGCAATTAGAAATAATAATAGTATAGTGCTTTCACTTGAGCATAATTCATACAATCTTTGGGAGAAAATAATTAACACTACACTCTCTAGGCATAGGAAAAAACCTGGAAGGAACACATCAAACTCTCATTGATGATTATCCCTGGGGAAATGGGGTTGGGGGGAATGGAAATTTTCACTTTTACCTCAATTCTTTGGCATTATTAGAATTTTTTAAAATAATTGAGCATGTGTTACTTTTATGATTAAAACTAAACAAGAAGTGATAAATTACATGTATATACTTCATATCAGATCTTTCTCTTTGCTTGATTTAGGCAAAGGTTTTTGTAAAACATGACTGTTGGCTTTGAAAGGAGGAAAAAAGAGAGTTTGAGCCTAGTTAGATCATTATGCTGACTAAAATTCAGTGCTCCTCGGGAATTCACAGCCTTGTAATTAAGAGATGAATGAACTGCTTAATTCAAAATGACAGGAAGAATACAAGGTAGATGTTAACAAACTCTACTTATCATTTTTATGTTTGAACATAACTATAATAGAACCTGCCATTTACTGAATACCTATTATATGCAGGGGGCTTTATAGGCTTTGTTTTTAATGCTGACAGTAACCTGCAAGGTACATATTAGGAAACCCAGGGGTTATGTCATTTGTGGAAAGTCATAGAACTGGGAAGTTAGGGGGACACCTGGGTGGCTCAGTCGCTTAAGCGTCTGCCTTTGGCGCAGGTCATGCTCCCAGGGTCCTGGGATCGAGTCCCACACTGGGCTCCTTGCTCAGCAGGGAGCCTGCTTCTCCCTCTGCCTAAGGTTCTCCCTGCTCATGCACTCCCGTGCGCCCACTCTCTCTCTCTCTCTCTGTGACCAAACCAACCCAAACCAAACAAAATAAACAACCAAACAGAAAAAAACCAAACAAACAAACAAAAAAGAACTGGGGAGTTAAGCAGAAGAAACCCTTCAAATCTAGGTGTATTTTATTCTGTAAACGATGACCTTTCCAATTCATTACTGCCTTTAAAAAAATGCATTCCTTTTTTATTTAACCAAACCCTTTGAGCCACAGCTGCATTTAATTTTATTTTCCCTGGACATTATAATAGTTTCTATGATAAATCTGTTCAACGACTAACCATTCTCTATTGGAACCTCAAGATAGCTAGCCGCAGTGGTAAAAATAGACAAACCAACAGAAAATGAGCATGGGTTTGATTACAAAATGATTAAATAACTTCCTGAGACAACTGAGGTCTTAATCCCTCCGGCACTTATACTTACTTTTGATAGAGGCAATCTGCCATGGACCCTGGGTGTCCCTGCATGAACTGGCTGGATATGGCAAGAGTGCAAGGCCCTGACCATTCTTTACTCATTTTTCAGGGTTGTATTTGCTGCAAGCAAACTTAAGTGAGGTAAAAAGTCTCCCCGCCAGGTAAAGAGCAGGCTTGCTTTCCCTACCTATAAAAACAGTGAATTCCTCAAGTTTAGTGTTCTTCTCCTGTAACACAATCCACTGAGTGTGCAGACAGCTATGATGGGCCCAGTGCATCACCCCAGGACTTGGCGCACGTGGGGGAACCAATGCAAATGAGCATGAAGCTCACACTACTGCTTTTGCTGCATGTAATAAAGTTATTTTCTCTGATCCAGAGACATGTCTTTTTCTAGCACCCATGAAAACAATAACAAGCTCACTTGTTAGCTTGAAAGGAGAATAAAATCCCAGGCCCTGCACACATCTTGATACCTACTTGTGTTGTAAAACTTCTCACACAGCAGTTCCATTATTTATTTCTATATCTGATTCCCCATGTGGACTCTGCATCTTTCAAAAGCAGGGATTGGGCTTCTTCAAGACTAATCTTGAAATAGCTATCCCCTTATAGAAACTTCATAAATGCATGTTGAATGATCAAATGACAAGGTGAATAAATTACAATAATCTCCTCCTAACTGAAATAATAGAAAAAGCATATTATTCAATCTCTGTGTTGGTAAAGGCCTCTTTTTTTTTTTTTTTTTTTTTTTTTTAGAGGGGGTGAGAGGGGCAGAAGCAGAGGGAGGGAGAGAATCTTAAGCAGGCTCCATGCCCAGCACATGAGATCATGACCTGAGCTGAAATCAAGAGTTGGACACTTAACTGACTGAGCCACCCAGGTGCCCCTAGGCCTCTGTCTTTAAATACTTCCAGAGTTTTTATTAATCATGTATCCCTAGTAGCCAGGAAGATGAAACTAGAGTCTTGAGAGTACTTGGAAGAGGACAGCAGGTAGGAAATAGTTCTGGAGATGGCAACTTTGCTTCTCAAAGGCCTGATGGGATCCTCACCCTGGTTGACCAGTATCCTTGGTAGTGAGGCTGCCTTGAGGAGACTTGAACCATGAGGGTTTTCCCATGAGTGGGTTCATACCCAAGCTGAATCTCCTGCTTTCTATATGGTAAGACACATTTTTTATTGATAGTAAAGGAATTGGTGTCCTGGGCTTATGTCTGGTGAGATCCTTTTGTCACCCTTTCACCTCTATTCTTGTGATAACAAGGATACATCATTATCATAATTACAGAGTATTTAGACAAGACTATAAAGACAGGAAAATGGAATATTAAATGTCAATCTTGGTAAAGAAGGTATACACACATCTCTCTTGCTGATGATATAATTGTATGTACAGCAAAAACAAGAGACTCTAATATTCCAGAATGATGACATTTTTTTTTTTTCTTCCTACACTGGCAATAACCATCTAGAACTGGAAATGGGAAAAATGTTACAATCAGAATAATAAGAAAAAATAATTTTTAAAACTTACAAATACATTTAACAAGAAAAGTTCAAGTCATATGATTTAAACTGCGTCATATTGAAGACTTTAAACGAGATCTAAGGGGGCGCCTGGGTGGCTATGTTGGTTAAGTGTCTGCCTTTGACTCAGGTCATGATCCCAGGGTCCTGGAATTGAGACCCAGATCCGGCTCCCTGCTCAGCGGAGAGCCTGCTTTTCCCTCTCCCTCTGCCTGCAGCTCCCCCTGCTCTCGCTGTGTAATAAGTAAAATCTTTAAAAACTAAACAAGATCTAAGAGGGCATAAATTAAAAACATAGCATAGGATAAACATACCAGAATTCTAGGATGTGATACATAGTATCATAAAAATGTTAACTGTCCCAAAATGTTAAATGTCCCAAAATATATTTAATGCAATTGAAGTTAGACTCACAAGAGTTGCTTTCAGAGGGTTTGGGTTAAAGGGAAGAGTCAATAACGTTCATATGAAAGAAATGTTGCACAGCAATTGAGAAATTGTAAAGGCTAATTTTTCAGTGCTTAAAATATGTCAGGAAATTTTCTACGTGTTTTTTGTTTTGCTTCATTTAATCCTCAAAACAACTGTTTGTGATAAATATTACCGTCCCAATTTACAGATAGGTAAACTAAGATAAAGAGATGTTAAGTAACTTGAAGCCAGGATTCAATTTGACACCAGAGTGTGTGCTTCCAATCACCCACCAGGTCATTGTCTCCAAGTTGGGGGGAGGAGGACTGCCCATATACTATGAAGTGTAGTATATTTCTAATTCATAAATATACATTATAATCAATAATACTGACATATAACTAATTAGTAGAACATACCAGAGAGTGGTAGAAAATTATCACGAGAAAAGTAACATAGGTTCAGTGGGGGAAAAAATGATTATTTTAAAAATCTGTCTGGTATACTTACCTATATCAATCCAGAAGAGAACGTTGGCTCTCTCTGAGAAGAATTCTATCTAGATTGAGACTTATTTTTTTTTAAATGTTAGAAAAAAATTTAGGAAAACACATATAATTGAAGAGTTTGGAGACTTGTAGCCATAGTAGGAGTCCCAGAAACTATATTTAAAAAAAAGATGCATTTTTCACTACACTTGAATGCTTTTTGTATGGAAAAAGATGTCATAAAACCAAAAGACATATGATAGACTGAGGAAAATATTAATAACTCATATCAAAGAGTTATTTACCATGAAATATATTTTTAAAAATACTAGGCATTTTTTATTGAAGTATAATTAACATAATGTTATATTAGTTTCAAAGGTATAGTATAATGTTTCAACGATTCTGTACATTTTTCAGCACTCATTACAATAAGTGTACTCTATCTATCATCTATCTATTTCAACCCCCCCCCCCTCACTTCCCCTTTGGCAACCACCAGTTTATTATCTGTATTTAAGAGTCTGGTTTTTTTTTAGTCTCTTTTTAATTTGTTCATTTGTTTTGTTTCTTAAATTCCACACACGAGTGAAATGAGAGAAATGTCTTTATCTGACTTATTTCGCTTAACATTATACCCTCTAGGTCCATCCACGTTGTTGCAAATGGCAAGATCTCATTCTTTTTTTATGGCTGAATAACATTTCATTGTATATTTATATCACATCTTCTTTATCCATTCATCTGTGGATGGATATTTGGGTTGCTTCCATATCTTGGCTTTTATAAATAATGCTGCAATAAACATGGGGGTGCATACATCTTTTTGAATTAGTGTTTTCATTCTCTTTGGGTAAATACCCACTAGTGAAATTACTGGATTATATTGTACTTCTCATTTTAATTTTTTGAGGAACTTCCACATTGTTTTCCATTGTGGCTGTACCAAATCACATTCCCGCCAACACTGCACAAGGGTTCCTTTTTCTCCACATCCTCCCCAACACTTGTTTCTTGACAGGTGTGAGGTGATATCTCATTGTGGTTTTGATTCATATTTCCCTGATAACTGGTGATGTTGAACATCATTTCATGTGTCTGTTGGCCATCTATATGTCTTCTTTGGAAACATGACTACTCGGGTCCTCTTGCCCATTTTTAAATTGGATTTATTTGTTTTTTGGTGTTGAGTTCTCTAAGTTCTTTATATATTTTGGATACGAACCCCTTATCAGATTTATCATTTGCAAGTTTCTTCTTCCATTCAGTAGGTTGCCTTGTTGAAGGTTTCCTTTGCTGTGCAAAAGCTTTTTATTGTGATGTAGTCCCAATATAAAATGATAACTTTTGCTTTTGTTTCCCTTGCCTCAGAAGACATGTCTAGAAAAATGTTTCTACAGCTGATGTCAAAGAAATTACTGCCTATGTTCTCTTCTCAGAATTTTATAGTTTCAGGTCTCACATTTAGGTCTTTAATACATTTTGTATTTTTGTGTATGGTATAAGAAAGTGGTCCAGTTTCATTCTTTTGTATGTAGCTGTCCAGTTTTCCCAACATTTACTGAAGAGACTGTCTTTCCTCCACTGCGTATTTTTGCCTCCTTTGTCATAGATGAATTGACCATAGAAGCATGGGTTTATTTCTAATATATCAAGAATCCTTTGAAATTGATGAGAAAGCCCAAGAGAAGAAAGTAAATAGGAGAATGACAAAAAGCACATCCCAATAACCAATAATTTGTGAGAAAGGATGCCCAGCCTCAGTCAGAGAAAAGCAAATTTAAGATGGAAAAGAGAGGTATTATTTCTCAACCATCAGGCAGGCAAAAATGAAAAAGAATGAAAATACCTATTGCTAATGGAGATATGGGGCAGAGGGTCCTCATACACTTTACTGATGCAAATGTAGATTTTACAACCTATTTGGAAAGCAATCTGACACTATCTCCTGAAATTTACAATACTTATGCCTTTGACTAGTAAGTGCATTTCTAGGAATCTATCCCATAAAAAGAAGAGCACTAGCCCATAAGAATGCATGCATGAGGTTGTTTGTTACAACACTGTTTATGATTGAGAAAACCTGAAGGTAAAGTGCTTGCTCATCTAACAGGAATGGCTCAATAACCAAGGCACATCCACTCCATGGACCATTTGCTACCATTAAAATCTAGAGATTTCTGTGATGTAAATTTTGGAAAGCAGAGAAACGAGTAATAAAACTTCATTTTTGTAAATGACAAAATCTTGACTTCCCCACTTACAAAATTCCATAAACATACACATAAATTGTACATTTTCCTATTTTATTTAAGTAATCAGGTATAGGTATAGAGGAGCACACATTGGTTAACGATATCTTTGGGGGTGATGGCATGGATGGAGATAAGGGGAAAAAAGAAAAAAGTTTGTAATAAAAAAGCAGCATGTATAATCCCTAATTTATGGTAAATTCTATGAGTGTGTATTCAGTAAAAGCATGAGAAGGCAGGGACCAAAATTTTCATAGTGCTTATCTTATTTTGGTGGAATTTCAGAGGATTTTTATTTTCTTCTTAGACTTTTCATTGTTTGAATACTTACAGAGATTTGCATTATTAAGCAGTCGGAAAAAAAAATTTAAAAACTATTTTCACAACAAAAATTCCATTAGTAAAAACTTTTATTAGTTTACATATTGGGCAAAAATTAGAAAATTAGAACTCCCAACGCAAAAGCGGAAAAATCATTCCAATCTGAAGAAATATAACCATTCTCTGAAGATTGTTGACATTTACAAAGCAACCCTCAAAGTGTCCCTGTAAGTGTGCATTGAACAAAAATCTGCAATCTATTTTGAACTGCAGCAGAGATATTAATACAGCCTATCTAGCAACTGAGAGAAAGGGAAACTGAAAAATTGCTAATTTCGTTCATAAATAATGGAAAGTGAGTGCCCAAATGACCTATGACTCAACTGTGAACAGGAAGCCAGGTCGCAGACCCAGTTCTAACACAATGAATCCTACTGTTGGTTTCCAGATGCCCAAGGTGACACTTCAAAGTGGTCTTTAGACAGGACTAAAATGCAAGCCACACTAACATCTTTATGCTTAAAGTATCTTTTTCTTTCAGGGCACCTCTAGAAAAGATGCTAACCAGGTAAAATTTGTCCCTCGGTGACAGAGACTTTGAAGCTGACTGGCTCCAGCTTCCATGACTGTTTCCGCTTCCAGCTTCCATCAAAATGTTTGATCTCATTGCCTTAGTTTCTTGCTCACTTACAGCTAATTAAATATAGTCACCTTCTCCTATCAGCTTGGATGCAAAATCCTATTAAGCTGTATGGGCTTCTCTATTTTATTACCTCAGGACCTCGGTCACTTGACATGCGGAACCAGCAGCATTTGTACAAGGCCCTTGTGGAGACACGGTTTACCCAGAAAGATGCCCTGGAAAGTCCTCAGGATTTGAGGTCAGAAGTCAGGGTTTTACCCCAGTCCTGCCATTAACTATGACAAAAAAAAAAAAAAAAAGCAGCTACATTACCTCACTGAGCCTTGATTTCCTCCCCAATGAAATCTGTACCCTTTCTCTCCTAGGTTGTGAGAATCAGTGGGATGTCTGTAAGATCCCACTCAATCATTAAACAAAGGTCATTTATGTTTTTCTCTGATTGCAGAGGTGAAGGACCCTTTGAAGAGAATTTTAAAGTGGAAAAATCAGTGAGAAAATACAATTACCCATAATCACAACATCTGGAGATAACTGATGTTAGTATTTTGATGTACCCATTTAGTTTATTTTGTCTGTGTATATATTTACATATGTTTATACACACTTTAAAAAATAAAATTCAGAGCACATCCTATATGTCATTATGTATCTGCTTTTCCATTTAACTGATAATCATAATGTCATTAAAACCTCTACAATATCATTTTTAACATTTTAACTGTGTAATAACCATCTACAATATCATTTTAATAGCTGTTAAAAGGTTATCCTAGCCCTAGTCTGATTTGTTTAATAAATTCTCCACTGTTGGCATTTAGATTATTTGCAATTTTCACCATTAAAATACTGTGATATATTGTTAAACCAACTTCATCAAATGATGGCAGTTAGATCTTGTTCATTTGTTTTTGCCTGCTTGGTAGGTCAGAAACAGAAAAGTGTGTTCAAGTGTCCCACTACTCCTTGACTTATATCTTGTGTTTATTATAACTTTTGCTTTACGTGTTGATTCAAAATGCTTTGTTGCTTACTGATCTGTGAATGGTAGATGCTTATTTGAAATTGTCTCTTACAGTCATATCGTATTTGTCCCGATGATTGCTTTTGGACTGGAATTTGACATTACCTAACAACCTCCTAACCATCTTGAGTATTAAACGAGATGTTACATGTCCTTAGTACTAAAGAAATGTCAGCTATTATATCTCATTTCTATTTTATGATGTTATTATCACATCATACATATTGACCATGCTTTCTTTTGTCTGCATTTGCCTGATGGATCTTTGCCTTGTTTTTTACTTTTAACTCTTCTGGAGCCTCATTTTAGGGGTTGCTTGTAAATAGCATGTTATTGAATTTTCTGTGTTGATTCTAAGTGAAAATCTTCTTGTTTTTAAAGAGAGCTTAACCCCCTTGGGATTCATTGCTGCTTTTAATAGATTTTGTTTTACTTTGTCACCTGGTTTTCTATTTCCTTTGCCTGTCTTGTGCTATACAGTCCATACTTCTTTTCTTTCACCTTCTCCACTATTTTTGGAATTTATCCACATAGTTTGACAGGCTTCTAGCTTTAACCTTTGATTTTACCAGAAGTTATTTTTGCACGTAGTGGTTCTCCACTGTGTTTCCACCGTAGCCACCTAGTGGGTGGTTTCACGTTCGTACCTGCTTCTCTCCCTATGCACTGCGGGGTTGAAAGCATGGGCTGGGTTATGCACAATTCCCAGTGGCTCCAACTCTAATTCGGCCGTTTTCACTTGCACTCATCACAACACACCACGGCTGCATGACATTGTTTTTTTTTTTTTTTTTTTTTTTTTTTTTTTTTTTTTT